>NW_020271856.1:887115-1170876 GCF_003268045.1 Sipha flava | reverse complement strand
TTTTTTTTTTTTTTTATTCTGTAGACCTATTCAATATTATGATACAATATCTTATTGTTAATTTAATTTAATTACGTTGTAGATAATATAATTGTTGAGCTGTAATAGTTAATACTAAAAGCTAAATAAATAAAAAAAAAAAAAATACTAAACAATACTGAAAAAGGTGTGAAAATTAAAAAAATCATGAAAACATCAATAATAAAAGTTAGAATATTTTGCCGCTCCCAAAAATTTGCCGCCCGGGGCATTTGCCACTTTCGTCTCCCCCCCCCCCCCTTAAACGTGCCACTAATTATAACATTAGGTCAAAACTAAAACTCGAAAAAACTAATTAGATTTAATACTTCTTCACGATATGCTTGAGATCTGAGAATATATGCAATGTACCCGTGAATTTTATGTTGAAAGTATACGACGTATATGTAGTATACCCTATGGAAACAACACGGAATGAATTAATATTCGACAGTCCAAATTATTTGTTCGTGCTTATTATTAGTCGACTAATTAATCGGTAGTATTTTTATAAGTATAACTAATAGTCGGTAGTCTGAATAATTCGGTTATGCCCATCACTAATACTAAGTAAGATTCTACAGAAAGTAATAAAATATTATTGTGTTGTCGGTCGCGATCTATACTGATAATCGCGATAAAATTTTAATTTCCAAATTAACCGATAGGCGATAGCCGATAGACAGATAAAATTATGTTCTTGACGTAACGTTTGATAGAAGAATACGCTGAATGAGAAAAACGTATTAAGGTACGGTTTCCTTTGCGCGATCGCGAACGCGAACCACGAACGCGATCAATGAACTAAGATCGCGTTCGCATCGTCTTGGTTTATTCTGAACGATTTTATGTCGCGATCGAGAGTAATTTATATCTCATCATTCAGTCATGCTTAATATTATGATGCGTGAAGTACTCTAGTGAACGGTGTAAACCAGGGGTGGCCAACCTTTTTCTATATTGTGCCAAATAATAAATACAAAATTGAAAATGTGCCTTAAAAAATATTTATTTATTTCTATAAAATATAAATTTTAATTTTAGATTTTTTTCATATAATTAGATAATATTTTTATGACAGTTTAATGCTGAGTTTGTTTGATGGATATTATCTCTTCGTAATTTGGTTGAAGTTCAGTTGAAGATATAAGCATTACATTTTTTAAATGAGAATTCGTTAGTTTGGTTCTGTACTTATTTTTGATATAAGTCATCCGAGAAAAACTCTTTTCACATGTATATGTAGAACCGAATCTACAAACCAATTTCAATGCTAGACTATGTAGTTACTTAACGACGCAGACTACTTGTAACGCACGGCGATTATAATACGACTAAAGACAAGCTTGATTATTATATGTAATCTAGTACCATTGAATTCTATATGATATGTTATCATATAGAGTTATAAGTCTAATACACACTTAGAAATGTTATCGTATCGTATCATAACAGTTATCGTATCGGAAATTCCACAGCCATAGTAAAAATCTATTTTAATAAAAATTTTTTAGAAATGTTCAGAAATGTTTGGCGCAAACAAGAAATATTGAAAATCATATATTATTTTAACTGACGTTAGAGTGCCATTCAATAATAACAAATTTGCCACAAATGGCAAATACATTCAATCTTGCTCTGGGAGGGGTTTAACAAAAATAATCGTTATCTCTTTTTTTTTTCGTTGCACAGATAAATAAGATAAATAACTGCTATAAATACATATTTTTTTAAGGCGTTTACACACCTAGCGTTTTTGACGCTTTCGACCGTAGCGTACGAACCGCTATCCGACACTGATAAAAATTGAATAGCCGGTACTAAATTAGACCATGCACATTAGGAAAATTTTCGCGTATCTAAAAGGGGTCGCCGCAATCGACCGTCGATGTTTAATTTTGAGCGTTTGACCGCTAAAATTAATCAATTGTAAATCAATGGTTTCATTCACACTGCGACATGCCAACCTGCGTATGTGATGCGCGCGTTTTTACAGACACCTTATTTTATTATATTTTGTGATTTTTTCCACACATATTTATTGTATTTAAATTTCAAAACTTATCCTCCATTATCATATAATATAATATAATATTATGCAATATAAGATGTTTGATATGGATGCTTCTATTCTAGAAGTATACAAAGAAGATAGTATTTGGAATATAAGTAATTTGTTCATATTTTCAGTCATTTCATGTTATGTATTTACAAATTCATATATTTTTTTAAGTATAAACTATTATAATACCTATTACCTATATTGTATAGAAACAAAAGTGTACCATGATCGAGTGGAAAAATATGTGAGTTGGACCAAAGTAGCCAAAACAATATCTGGTAGTTATGACGAACTATAGAAATTTTCATACGAAAATATTTAAAAAACTCCGGATATGTTTTGAATGTCATAAAAGTCATACATATTAAATTGTCCTTGACGTGGCCTTTTTAAATTTAGTGGATGAACCCACCACCGACGTCCAGTTCCTCTTAATTTCTTTATGAAAACAGTGTGCATCGTACGAGCTAACGAATGAATGAATGTGTTATCAAAACTGAATATGTATTTAAAATACCTTTTATTTTTCCCCGCGCGTTTCAAACGCCTTATGACGCGGTGTTGCGTTGAAAACGCTAGATGTGTAACCGTCTTTATACAACTTTTTTACCAATTTACAGTTTACTTTTACTTTACCGTGACCTGCTTGTCTAAATAAATCATATTCATATCGTAGTACCTTCCAATGAGAGGCCTCAACAATCTGTTTAATCTGTCATTTTATTTTTATTTTAGCTTATTCTATATCATCAATTATTCTTATTGTTCTCTTTGAAACAGATTGAATAAAACATAATATAAACCAAAAAAACAAAAAATTTTATATTACAGTAAATTAATAGCTATTTGAATATAAAAACAGCATAGTTAACAAAACTTTTCAAACACCTATCAATATAATTATTTAATATTCATAATATTTGTATAGTTGTATATTTTAAGTTCAAAGCGTAATAATGAAACTACGAATATATTACACGTCATCAATAATAAAACAATTTTTTTTTTTTGGCCGGGGGGGTTGAACCCGGACCCCCCCCTATGTACACAACTGGATACATCTGACGACGTAAATACATTGAAAATTCTTTTTGAAGAAGAAGATAATGATGACGTTTTGCTCCTGTATTTTAAAAAAAAGAAAAGGCCATGATAAATTATTTACAAAGAAAAGTACAGAAGATTATTATGAAATACTAATCAACGGTCATTTGAAAAATAATGAAATAAAATTTAGAGAATTTTTTAGAATAAATCGTAATTAGTTTGATTTTATTTTAAATTTAATAAGAGACGACCTAACCTTAAATCCTACTTTTTTTATAAGGAAACCAATAACACCGAAGGAACTAGCAGTCATTCATAAATGAATGTCATATCATAATTATTTTTCAAAATAATAAATTAATCGCGATGCGAACGCGATTTGACTGCTCTTGAAGCAGTCAGTTCGCGTTTGCGCCGTGATCGAATTTAGATCGCCGACCGCGATCGCGCAAGGAAAACAAACTATATTTAATTTACAGTGTATCAGTAGTCGCGCGATAATGATACGCGATATTAGATAGGATCGCGTTCGCAATCGCGCTAGGAAAACCGTACCTTTAATGCAATTATAAATGATAGGGGAAATCGATCAAATTTATCATTTTTAAAGGAAATCGCTCATAACATTAAATTGTAAGTAGTGTAATATTTTTGTTATTATTAATTTTTGACACAATTATAAGTTGTATTATTTTAAAATTTAACATTCATGTGTAAATAACGTAAAAGGTATAATATATTTTATTGAAATTTTTAATAATTTTTGACACATATTTATTTATAATATTATTTTAGATTGTCGGGCAAGTGTAGTGTCGGGCAATTGAATGTTGGGAAAATGTACTGATCCCGATTTTTTCGATATTTACGGTTTTATAGTTTATTTATTATTTACGGTAGTGGTGTTAAAAATAATATCTTCAATGTGATTCGTAATTAAAGAAATTATATAACTTATTTCAGAAATGTCAGATACACATACTAGTTACAAATATTGTTTTTATATTTACTTCTTTGCATATGGCATGGACAAAAATATAAATACAACTCATACACGAAGCTTTCTACTTAATTATTCAAAGGAAATATTCCATTTTGTAGAAACATGAGGTTATAAATTCAAAAAGAATAAAATATGTAGTAGGTATGCAATGTACAAAAATATACAGTTACATATAAGACGATTCTGAATGGCCAGATAAAAGTTTTACTAAAATTACTTCTTGATTTATGTTATTTATTTATTTTTTGTTTAAATTTTTTTTTTAGATCATTTTTTTTATATAATGTGCATTACTACTGCTGGCCGCAATCAGTTTTATACAATGGTAAATTAGAAAAACTCTAACATAAACATTTATCAAATGTATTATTATTTTTGTAGTTTATTTTTGTATCATAGTTTTAAATTTACTCATTACAAAACACAATTGATTTAGTTTATTGTACGTTGTAAGACTACTATAAGATCGTCTGTTACATAGTGTTCTACCAAGATTTCGTGTTGTTTTTTATAATCCTTAACCACTCGTCGTTAGCACAAAATGTGTGTACCTTTCAGCCGTAATATAACTCGCGTAAAGTTCGGGGGGTTTTATTATTTCAGGTAATATGTTGTTATTACATTTCTACTGTAGCTCATAAGCACACAATTAAAACTAAATAATAAGTTTAATAAAATACAATATTAAATAAAATGAGAGCTTAATATCGAAAGCTGAGTTGTAACTCTAAACAGTAAGCTTTAACGAATTTCACAGCGTTTTCTTATTATTACTGCCAACAAACTTAATACATTTATAATTCTATTTTCAAAGTTTTCCAAAGAACGCATAATCTTGTTTTATATATTAATATTTCAATTCAGTCGAATTATCTTTATTTCGAACCAGCACATGCATAATGTAATATACACATTGCTTACTACCAAGAAAAACATAAGTTTGTAAGTATCTATAATAAAGCGAGAACAAAAATTACTAGTATATCATAATGGTTTTAAAGTTTATGCATTTTTGCTTAGAAAACTTTCATTCATAAGCTCTGTATTTATACGGTCTGTTATGTACCTATATTTTCATATTTTATTGACACAACTGAATTGTAAACATTTACCAGTTATTATAATTGATTTTAATTTTAAATTCTGTGATATTCTTACATTAAATATCGGTTGATTACGAATAGTTACAATATTTTAATATATTCATCAACATGCTCGAATTGTGTTGGTTCAATGTGTGTTTTATTGGATGAATAAGTTGATATGATGAACCAATAAACATTTTAAAACGTCATATATATATATATATACATATTTGTAAGTTTTATTAGGTTTTAAAAGCTTTATTCGATAATAATTTGATATTTAAAAATTCATAATAAATAGTAAAATATATCAATTTTATTGGTATTGATATTGATTATAAATTATTTAGAAAAATAAATGAGGTATATTGTGCACTTTTGGTTTTAAATTCTACAAAGAGTTGGAGAAACTTTTCATGTGGTCATATACTCTGTGGGTTTATTATAATTTTCACTTAAACAAGTTTTGAATACAATTGTACAACTTATACTAATGCCCATTGAATAGAGATATAAAAAAGAATCCTGTCATGAACTTTGTGTAATGCACGTGCATTTTTTATAATGTATTGATAGTTTTCCAGTATGGATTACGGGGCTTCTTTATAAATTCAGATTTTTACTACCTTCATTTTTCTTTTATTATTTTTTCATTTACCATTGACAAAACATTTATAGTTCATCGTGATCAAAACTATTCAAGCATGGAACATAAATATTCGATTTAATAATTCTTATCTTGTTTTTTCTCATCACTAGTTATGTGCCAGTTATAAGTATCAATTATCTAAATTATTGAACTATGACGATACATGACAATACATGCAGGGCCGGCGTTATTGATGAGAGCAGAGAGGTATGTCACCCCCCCCCCCCTATTTGTTATTTTTATGTCGGCAAAAAATTATTTGTACACGAAGTCAGCAAATTTAGAAATTAAGATAAAAAGTAGAGAAAGTACAAAGTTATTGATTTTTGATACATGAATAATTTTTAAAAAAAAAATTGTAAATTTTAAATATTATAATGGTTACGACTTTTTGAGTCATTGCTGCGGACTATAGTCTTGTAGATTACTCGTATATTTTGTTCATACTATTATATTTTCAGACATCCTGAAACTACAACAGCACAACCAATTTAATTTATGATCATCAGGGCTCGGAAGTTCTAGCAGATGCATATTTTTCTTGGTTCATTCTAGAACATTCAAAGTAAGATACAAATATATTACAAACTACTTGGATATCATACATAAAATTTAATTTTGCTATTTTTTGCATATTTACAGGTTTTATTGCTATTTTGCTATGATAATTTAAGGTTTATAGTGCTATTTCTGGGTATATTTTCACATAATACAGGAAATAATTACATTTTGCTAATAATAATGATTTAATTAGCTATAGTTTTAAAAATATTTGAATTATTGAAAATAAATAGACATCATCAATTTTTATCTTATTTTTTCAACGACAATTTACTAATAGTTAGTGACTAAATAAAATTATTTAATTATAAGTACACTTTTACAATTATATTTAATTAATTTAACATTTTTGTTAAGTTTATAATTCAATCAGTCCAAACGTCTATGAACCCAAATACTTGTAAAACGACATTTAATTTTTTTTCTAATAAATTTATAAATTTTTAACATAAATGCATATTTTTTGATTTTCCGTGCTATTTATAGCGCATATTTTAGAGTTTTTAAGTACATATTTAAGAAGTAAAAAGTAACATTTTTAGTGCTACAACTTCCGAGCCCTGATGATCATCAATCGTGTTACGGATATAAATAGATTATTAGTAGTATTGGTTGTATTTTCCTATTTTAGAATTTTATACACCACACATTAGTGTTTTGTAATCGGTGATCATTTATCAGTGATACTATTCAGTTTATTGAGTTTATTCTACTGAATACTGTTTTTGTTATTTTGTTATTGCTAGTAAATAGTAATATATTATTTTGTATAAAAATGTATCCGAATAAAAAGATGAAAAGGACAAAACTCGAATGCTTAATTTGTGGTAGTACATTCGACAACGATTATAAAAGAAAACATGGAATAAATATACACGGTGGTAATAGAATAAACGTGAAATATTTTGGCGCTCCAGACAATCCGTTTGTAGTAGTATCTGTAGTGTTTAAAAAAAGTGTACAGTCCAAGGTACAGCCACCACCAAATATTGAGGAGGTATGATTTTTTAGTTATATAATATAAAACCTTCAGATATTTAAATAAATTTATTTACCTATTCATTTTTTTAATTATTACTTATTATTTAAACTCTGAGTATAATAAATTAAGTCTTTTCTGTATTTTAAACTTCTTATTTTTTAATATATAGGACAAAGGCAATTTTTCTAACCTATCTTTAGAATTAGAAACTATACCTATACAACTGATATCTTTACATGTATCAAATACTACAAGTAAATTACATTTTTAAAACTATGAATTTTTCTAAAAATTGATATTATATCATTTAAAAATAGATTATCAAGACATTGAATTAATTGAACTAAGAAATGCACGGAATCTAGTATCGAACAACCAGAAAAAGGTATCTATGTTGAAAGCTTCAACTTAAAACATAATTTATTAATTAATTATTTATTATGAAATTATTATACCTGTATGTTTTATACCAGATAATGTTATAGATAAACTTGAATATATTAAAAAATATGAAGAAAATGGTAAAATGATTGAATCTGAAGTCTGCCAACAAGGTGAGTTGTATAATTTTTATTTTCATTATTGATAATATTTATTATAAGTTTTAAAACTGTAAATATAAATTTAGATTGATAAATTATTGTTAATAATATAATAAATAGATTTTAGGTGTTATGATTCCTAAACATTCAAATTTAAAACCATTTTATTAAATACTTTATTTTGATTCAATAAAATTTTGCAAAATATATTATTACATTATATCATATTAAACTAAAATCTATTCGTTAATTAATATAAAACCTGTTTAATCAGGGATTATATTTATATTAAGTATGATATTTTGTTATATTTATAGATATTTATTATTTATATTTATGTATTATATTTCAATAGCTATTACATCTATTAATAATACTAGTAATTATGATTGGGTGACATGTGCTGGTATGCTTTTTGGGGAAATTACTATTTTCCACTGTTTTCGCGAATGATCTTGGAGTGGTAATTGTTTCTTTTACAATTGATTATGATGATGTATTGTGATTTTGTGATTTGGATATTGAATTTATTGTTTTTTATTTTTAATGTTGATTGGCAGTAAGGAGATTTGACTTTGTAATTTTGGAGATTTTTGGTTGGTTTGGATGCGTTGTTTTGATGACGGTTTTTTGATTGGGGTTAAAGTACTCCAGGATAGGGGTTTTTCCCCTCTTGCATTATGATTAGCTTAAATTATTTTATTGCAGTGTACATACTTAATAGTTGGTCTTTATATAGTCATAGTCCTTATCTCTGTGCCATAACTGATTCAGGAATAGTAAAAAAAAAAATTTGAAAGAAGCTTCACAATACTTTACAAATTTACAAAAATTAAAAAAAAGGAAAAATAACCTAACCTCTTGTTTTAAAGGCTTTACGCAGACCATTAATAGTGTATTACAATTTTTTGAAGAAGAGAAATTTAACAACATTATATTTTTAATGACTAATCGTTTAAATCAGGATATATCAGAAAATCTTTTTAGTATTTTTCGACAAATTGGTGGTTACCATAAAAACCCAACAGTTAGAACAATTAGAACTTCGAAATCAAATAATTTTATTTTTTCTTAATGCACATCTAAAGGAACAAATTGTGAAGCAACTCGAGAAGATTCTAATCCAGTAATTTTTGACCCAGTTATAAAACCACTAAATAAAGTAAATTCCAATTTTTCAACATCAACTTCTGATTCTGATACTCAATGTATTTATAATTTATCTCTTTCTTCTATATCATCCGATGAGGATTCTATTAATAATGAAAATATAAATAGTAATATTAGTTTGGAGGACTGTTCTGTTACATACTTTGCAGGATATTTGAGCTATAAATGTGTGAAAAAATTAAATTGTAAACTTGGCCAACATGAATTATTTAGAGACAAAAACTTAAATGAAAAAAAAACAATTTTTTCTACTTAATAAAAATTATTCTTTAATTGATAATGAAAGTGGAATTAAAGCACCTTCAAATAAGATTTGTTATCGTTAAAATTGTAAAAACGGTGGTGACATAGTGTGGGACTTCAATTTGTGAACACTAGTTCCGATCCGATAAAATATCTGTTTTGGTTTATCGATGTCGTTGTGCACTTCGAATGAACAACCAAAAATCAAACGATACTTTATCGGTCGGATTTTAATGATTACTAAAAATAAATGATACTTTTGAACACGTCGATATTATAAGAATAACAACAGTTTTATTTTATTTTTTCGTACACTTTGTAATTATTGATTATTATTTAATTTTGGTATACATTTATATAACGTTTTAAGTAGTCGTATATACCTACACACACACACACACACACACACACACACACACATATATTGATCAATAATTTTATCATAAAACTTATAACTAAATTTTTTGGTACTTTGGTAATTATTAAATTTGCAGGTCAGGTAGTTAGTTTTTAAAATTTGTCATGATATTTTAGGATTTGGTGGGTTTAAACCATTCCGCATTCATACCTCGCAAATGCAATTTTAAATTTTGTTGAGTCAGCACTCAACTTTTACATTTAGTTATCTTTAAATATTAAATACATATAATATTTTATTTTTATTTAAAACACTATACCTATCCTTAATCAAATAACTAAATATTTATATACAAATATGTTTATTATTATAAATTCATTGATTAAATTTAAGTTACGTACAGCTACAGCCTGTTAATAATACTTGTATACTTGTTAAACAGTGTTCGAGTTGCCAGTGACGGTGCTAGAGTTGGCGAGGCCCTGGGTAAAATAAAGGTTGAGTCTTTGAATTTCTATTAATAAAATATTTTAAGTTCAGTTAAAGCAGAAACGCGGGGCCTTAATTATAATTTGAGGCGCGGGGCTCTAGGAAACTGCCCCTGTTGTCCTCCTCTCACGCCGTCCCTGCAAGTAGCTGTATATTATAAATTATAGCGTTTAGAATAGAATATTATTTTGTATGCGGATATTTCGTTGTGCAGTAATTTCGACAATTAGTTAATCAACCAATATATTTATAAAGAAATATCACAGATTACAATCTTAGTTTACTGAAACACATGTAATTGCTACCACGATGTACAAGTATAAATAAGTTTCAATGCCGAAAAACCGTCACGATCAATCATAATCAACGGACAAATGGTGATAAAAAAAATACTAAAATGTAATTTAAAAAAAAAAATATTCATTCGGACAACGCTCTCGGGAACTTTTAATATTATAATTTTAGTCCCTGATTTTCCCTATACCATGGTCCATCTACCCCATAATTAATGGTATAACTATTAAACTATTATTTTCTGTTTTCTAATAAATTCACCGTCAGTAATTAAGTGCCCGACGGATCATCAGTTCTACGCCAGTGAAAATGTTATTATGACACTGAAAAAATTTATCGTTTTAAATATTGCATTTTCATTTTTTTCGGCCACAAAAACTTACAAGTGTCGGGATAGTTCTCGTGTGGATTACGTATGCAGCAAGCGAAACGATTTTATTCGAGTTTACCGACGGGATTCGAAACTATAATTGAAGACATTTTTTTTTCTCTCCGGTCGTAGGAACGGTGAAGATGTTAAATTGACACATGTCCTTTACACACATCGAAGAGCTGTAATATCATTATAATATACAATGTGATTATAATTATATGGTCGCGTTGATGTTAGTTTAATGCGACCGCAGTTCCTCTGTTCCTTTTAAAATATTCCATAAACGCCAAAGTATAATGTGCTGCGTGTAAATCCGTAACGGTGTGCGGTGGCAGTCCCTGTGTTTCTAGCACATTGTTAGCGTTTTACCCCTGTATATAAATTATGAAGCGGTACATGTATATATGGGGGCCCAAGGGTAGAATGTCAGAAGGCCATACTGTATAATATAGCTGTATTCAAATTTAATTAAAATTAAAACTTTGGTGTTTTGTACTTTATATAACAAATATTTAAATACGTATAAAGTATAGTATATTTTTCTGACAAAATTATTTCAGAAACACACCGTTTGATACACGTGGTACTAACAATATTGCCGGTAAAATACGATTATGTTATTTTTTTTTTTTTTTACGAGGTTCCATGCTTAAGTATTATAACTCGATTATTATGTAAAAAATACATAAATCAATTTGAGTAACAAGGTAACTTACAAAGATTAACGAAAATAAAAAAATCGACAGTGAGAAATCATGCTCGTTAATATGTTTTAAAATAATAAAAATTATAAATATTATTGAACACAGGAAATAGCCAAAATAGCTTTTCTATTCATAGAATTTAATTATCATGTACTGATGAATATAATTTGTTTATCTTGCAGAGTTTTCATACAAATCGATACATCATACCATATATTTTGATCCTGGAAACTCAAGCGTGAAAAACGCGTGACAAGCCCAAAATCGATGTCACATATTGATTCACACGAAAAACTTGTAAGAAGTGTTTTACAAGTATTCATTTTTAGGTTAGAAATAATGTTAGGTTAGGTTTTGAAGATTGAAAAAAAATTAAATAGATTCTTATTTGGCCACTCCAGAGAGTACGCATATACTAGTTTCCACAACCATTTCAGAAACACTCTGTATATATTAGCGCACCCAATAAATACCAATTATTACAGAAGAAAATTAATAAGTACTGTTATACAAACGCAGGCGTATGAGTAAAATAATTTTATAAATAACTAACAAATAATATGTATAGAAATAAACTGTTTGTTTATTTATGTATACATTTATGAGTATTAACTATTTATTATCTTTTAATTTTAATTAATTTTTTTTTATTATTATTTTACTACTTAAAAAAAATTGCACTTAATAAAAAATAATAAAAAAAGAATATTAACTCTTAAAATGACGACAAAACTACATAATTTTTAGAAAAAATGTAAATAAATGTGTAACCTTGATCTGTAGTTGCCCCATTACTGCGAGTACTAAATTATTGTCTAAAACAATACTGAAAACCATAAGCGGAAATCGGAGAGGGGATTTAAGGGACTAAGTCCTTCCCAGAAATGTTAAGTACAGGTTTAGCCCTCCCCTAGCCTTGAAAATTGTAAAGTGACTAAAAATACAATAATTGTTAAAATTGTAAAATGCATTTTTAATAACTGAATTAAAAAAAAATATTCTGTGATAAAAATTAAATCAAATTCGTAAGATTTTTCAAACATATTGTCATGAATTGAAATAATTTTAATTAATGTTATATTAATAATATGTAATAATACCCGTATTGTTTTTTTTTTTAATTTAATTAATAATTTCTGTTTAGAATACCTACTCCAAAAATGTTTAAGATAAGGCACCTTATTGTTTTTTGGTTAAATTGTTGAGTATGTCAAATTGTCAAACTTTGTAAATTGCCTTGTTGAAATAAATAAATGCATACAGGGGTACCTATAGGTGTAATAAACAAATAATATTCAGCACTCCTCCCTACTTATTTCACCAAATTTCCGCTTATGTTGAAAACATAATAATTACAAATTATGTGAAGGTAGCTTAAGGAAATAAATGTATGATTCATATAAATAAATATCATGGATAAGACAGTGGGTTTTGTTATTTGACTTATTCTATTCGCTTAAATGAAAATATACGAAATTACTAAAATTCCGAGTGTGTTATTCGGTCATATTCTACAATACTACGCATTGTCTGATGTACAATTTCTCCGAATAAGAGTTTATATAACGGCGAATAAATGGGAAAACAACATCGATATAAAATACACAGAACATAAAAAATTAGGTACAGTTAAATTCAAACGTATAAATTCAAATAAAAAAAAAAAAAAAAAAAAAAAAAAAAAAAAAGAAAAAAAATAATATAATGATTAATGTATAATTTTACTATCTAACCTATAGTACTCAATTTATACTCATTAAAACTCGTTTTTACAGGAATCGTTTTTTTTTAAATGTATGTACAGTAAAATTTTATTGCTAATAGTATATGAGTAAAAATAATTGTTTTCATTTAAGTTTACTTAAAAATGTTATTCAATCTATTTTTTTTGAATGATAAAATTCATTATTTAAGTATTTATATAATTTGAAAACAATAACTGAGGTTATTATTCTATTGATCAGATAAAATAATGAGAAACCAATTCTCTTGTTCAGTGCAGTACTTCAAAAACGTATTGCTATTCAAATCTTTATAGTAAGAAAGTTTTTGTTTTTGAAATTAGATGTTTTTTACATTTATGACATTATTAATGCAGAATTGGTAGTTATATTATTACTAAATAGCTTCATTGTGCGAGAAATCAAGTTCGAAAAGAAGACAATATTAAAAATAAAACGTGGAAAAGAGAAATTAAAGGTTATTACTGGAAAACTATGCAAAACATCAACGTTTGAAATAATTTTTAAACAAATTAGAAGTTAGTTTTTGCTGAACTGATTAATTCAATAAAAATGGTAAGTTGAAATTAAGAAAAATATCAAATTGCTTCGAATGCCATTACCCACAGAGACATAATTGTTATTAATTTACAATAATTAATTCAATTAAAATCTTTAGTCTCGTTTATAAAACACAAGGTAATTTTTGTATTTATTTTCCAGCTCTTTTGAAATTTAATTCAAAGCGTTTTCTTAAGGATTTTTTTTTTAATTACTATAAAGAAAGTAACTCAATTTACTTCATATTTTTAAATTTATCTCATTTAGACTTTTATTATGAATTAATCTTAAAATGTAAGAAACTTAGTTCACGAGATGAAATAATGATTTTCGTTGTGGTTGCTATGTTATATTAAAGCATCGTCGGCGTACATTAAAAAAAAAAAAAATCATTGAAAACTGAATTTTTATCGTAAAAAATATAACATTATAATGTATAAATGGCTAGGAAAATGAAATGTATATACCATATATAATAATATATATATATTATATATATATATATATACGTAATATGTTATATTATTTAATATCAAAATGTTGTTGAGCATATGAACATTATTCACGAGATATAATCTACCAACCGGTACCTACTAATAAAACATGAACATTTTAAATATAATTTTAAAAGAGTCAGTCAATATGAAATTTTAATTCATACCTAAAAAATAAAACTTAAAGCTCCGGAAGGGTTGTTGAAATAGTTGTATAATATAGTTTTTGTAGTGAATCAAAATATATTTTGTTGGCGTGATAGAATATACTTATGTATAACACGAGTAGCATTGTAAGACCCATGTGTTTTATGTGCACCTTGACGTATAAAAATATTTATTTTGTCATAATAGATAAAAAAAAAATAAACAGATGAAAAAATATATTTAGAACTATTTGACATTTCTAATGAATACTGTTGAAATAATTTCTTACTACATATACACTGTTATTTATTAATGGTCATAAAATAAATAATAAATATTAAAAAGCTATTAGACTGAAGGATTTGACATCGTCGAGCACATATTTTCTGAGATAATAGAGTTTTGAATTGCGTGGTGCATGTGTAAATAAATTTCAATAATCATTATTATCTAAAACGTGACTGTAGTAACTATTCATGAAAAATATAAAATTTAAATTCGATTTTTATAAATTTCACATACAAAATACTATCACTATAATTTATTACTAACTTTTTTTGCATAAAAATATTTGCGAACAAACGTTTATTTATTATAACATATATTTTTTGAGAATATGTCAAATTCTGAATCGCAATATTTAACTATTTTTTAAAGTGTTTTAATATTTGTTTGTTGCTTTTATTCATGAGATATTATAGGCATGACAATTAATAGGTATAAAATACATATATTTACATTATGTATTTTAATATAAACCATTAAATTTAATAATATTGAACGTTTATGAATATTGTTGTAATAAAATGTATGCCATAGTCTAATTGGTTAGTGATAATGGCTAATGATAAAAAATATAATGTTTCATTTATAAATGTAAAATTTTATAAATGTTTGCATGAAATACAAATACAAAAATTAAATGTAATATAAAATGTATTGATAATTTAGTCGTTAGATCTTTATGTTGTTCAAAAAACAACTTTTAGTTAGTATTTTTTATAAATAGTCTGTTTAGGATATTAAAATCATATTAAACATAAATATGTACATCTATATTTGTTTCAAATTTTGTTTTTTTATATTTTACATAAATACGCTTTTCTTATACGTGCTCATGTTCGACACTTAAAATAACTAAATTTCAACTGCATTTTTTTTTTATAAAAATTGAAATATTTGATTTATTAAATTTTAAATATAGAATTTTTTTTTTTTTTTAATTAGTAATTATTTTACAACATTATGAATACACTTTTAATCAGTACGATCGATTTAATTATAATATAACAATAATTAATTACATTTATTCGTGTTCTCTTATAATGAAAAAAAAAAGATAAGTCTTTTTAATAATTTATAAATAATGCAATGTTTACTAGTTTAGTTGAGCTGTACAATTAGATATTTTCTGATACTATGAATTTAAATGCACAACAATTATTGGTTAATATATTTTTATAAATTGAAAACGAACGTGTAGAACGTAGAGTCTACCGGTGTTAATTATTCTTTTATTTATTCAACATATTAAACAACCATCAACAGTTATGTAGTTATTATCTTCACAAGTTTACCTAAATTTTGTTTATTTGACAAAGCCTATTTAATGTTTGTTAATAAAATTAATAACAGCAACAGCTAACACTATTTTTTCAATTTAAAATAAAAGTATACATTTTTATCACATTTAATTTCTAGTCAGGATAAAAAAAAATGTTCATTATTTTCTTCATTAGGATTGAATTAGAATACTAAAATATTATTATGAAGTAGCTCCTCATTTAAGTATAATATTGATAATATACTAACAATCGATGAAAATGAAAAATTATTCTTTTAAAAATGTCTATTTAAATTTACAACTATGCACTCCAGTACCTAAAACAATTTTGAATTGTGTGGCAATAAATAAAAGTACAAGTAAACAAGTTTAAAACAACTGATCGTTGCCAATAACACTTTAAGTTTATGATGGTAAATAGTAAATTATACAGCAGTTTAATGTGTATGTGTGCGTGCGTGTGTATAGACCATAACTGGTAAGTATACAACAACATTTAGTAATACGCATTTTTTAAATTTATTCATACATAAAATATACCTGTATGTTATACTAAATATATTGTAATAAAATGTCTGAAAAAATAATCAAACAACCAAGGTTTTGAAATGTCAAGGTTTAAAGAAAAATATCTTTAAAATTATAATACATTGTTAAATAATTTAAACTATATATTTAGATTTATACTTTTATATTTAATAGTACATAGCTGATATTTATAATTTATTTGTAATTTAATAATATTTGTACTTTTAATATTGTGTTGGTGAGCGATAATTTTTTTAAATTGCAAGGATAAAAATATGCTGATAGTCTATAAGTTTACTTTTTTAGTAGTTAATAAGTACTTAAGTACTACTTGTACTTGGTACTAGAGCATTGGTTAAATATTTTATATTATTATGTATAAATCAATGATGAAAGTGTCTAAATCATAATCGAAAAAATCCACCAATCTCTATTGGAATAGCTGTTTGGACCAATATAATAATAATTATAATAATTATTAATTATTTATTATTTATACATTATTTTTAATATTATTATTATTATATATTATATTCATTATTTTTCATTTGTACATCATAATTATTTATCTTTAAAATGCTATGTACGATATATCTTTGATCCGGAAAAAATTCTGAAATTCTACAAAATTGGTTTAATATATGTTGGGGTGTAAACCAAATAAGTAAGATTAATCATGTTGTATCTACTTGGAAGGTTGAAGAATAAAGTAAACGATAATTCAATTGATCTTCAAATGTGATCAAAACAATGATTTAATTCGCGCAACTGAATCAATAACGAATCCTTGCTATGTATTTGCTTCCTTAATATTTAGTGCTAATAATGTAAAGTTTCAGAATTGATTCTAAACTTAAAGTTTGCATGAACATATCATGCATACTTTTTTTGTCACAATTGAATAATATTTGAAAATGGTATTTTAACGTTATAAAAAAAATTTATATTAAATTAATGCTTTTAAATAACAAATATATTATTATATTAATACTTATACTTTTAGCTGTAATAATATAGTTTTGAAATAGAAATTCAAGTAAAAGTGAATAGAAAATCTTAAATTAATAACAGATTTTGATACATAGATTAATTTAATTTATGATGTATTTTACTCGAAATACAGTAGGCTTCCACAACAATTATACAATTTTTCATGGGCTCGTGGCTATTTATACTCAATAGTTTTTAAATGATTTTTAAATGAATTAAATATAGTTTTCCGGAATTCCTATTATTAATTACTACTATAATCATCATTATTTTTATCTTAAAATAATAAAAATTCAAAATCTCTGAGAATATTTTTTTTTCTTTGATATTTTTCTTAGATTCTGTAAATTTATAATTGAATGTAATTTTGGACCAAAATTCTTATCTATTTTTTATATAACAAGACTTCACTAACTTATATGCTTATAATGTAATTTTTTAAATATCACAGTATATACAGAAACTTCTATTTTTTGTGATTTGTAATTATATATTCATTTATTTTTTTCAATCAAATTTATCACTTAGAGTGACGAATACTAAAATCATGTGTAAATATTAAATGACCGTATGTAGATCATGCATTAAAATGAATCAGATGGATCAACAATTTTTATAGCGTAATTGTTTAAACACAATATAATTTGATATTTATGAGGTATATGTGTAGTATATTTGATAAATAAAAATAAAAACAAATATTTTTTTATAGTCAACGCTATAACATATTTGCTGATCGCGGGACATTAAACTTCTTTAGCAATACTCTAAACAGGACTTGAAAAGCTTATGTTACTTTACAAAGGATCTTGAATCGTTGCTTAGATAAATTCTCGATGTCCCAATATTAATAAAATATTGTTCTAGTCAACATTCTGGAAACGAAAACCGTTTTATTCGATAATAACTATGATGTTTTCAACAACATTTTCCGTACTCTTAGAGGTAGTATGAACAATTAAAGAAAATTTTAATAACACGACATCTTTTATAAATAACACCAACAAATCTTATCCTCATTTCTCGGAGTTCAAATGTTCTGCTTAAATTAACGAATTTGAAGAACTCTTGAAATCGGTTAATGAACCTATAACTGAAATAAAAGAAATCGCGTGTATAGATAAAAATATTTGACCATACAGCGAAACTGTTTTTAAACTGGATATTGTAGAAATGTAAAATGGTGAAAATTATTATTATTTTTTCCACAAATTATATTTATAAAAAAAAAAATGTTAAAACTTATAATAAAGCGTTTATACAAATACTTATTTATAAAAAAATTATAGTATAATCCTCAAACGTATAAGCTTTAGTAGTTAAAACTTAAACTGTATATAAATTATATTATTTATGTTAAGAAATATATTTTTATTTCGACGAGAAACTTGCTTATTGGAATTGGTAAGTGATGTGGAATCGGATTATGATTATCATTTTATTTATCGTGTGGACTGTAATGCAACAGACAAGTTTATTTTACAGACCTAGTGGCGTGCTATTAGCTGTTTCAAATACATTTCATCATATCAAATTAAAAACACGGTATATGGTTGGACCATACAAGTATTTGTTAAAAATAATAACAACTGTTTATTTCACTATTATTTTTGTTTCAGTAGATGATTGCTCTATACTCGAAGGATTATATTTTTCAATTTTGTGTTTCATTTTTGAAAATAAGATATAATTTATTAGGGCAATGTTAAATTGATTGTATTCACATTGAACTAATTGCGTTGATGGCAATTTTAAAAATATGTTTATCCAAGAAAAATGGAGGTATTGAACTATATTTCGTTCTATATATATGACTGCTACATTCATATTACAATCGATTAACAAGCATTATCATTTCGTAATATTATGTTATTTGACTGTAGATTATACCGGTGAACAAAATCAAGTCAAGGTACTAAGTTAATGTTGAAAATGTTTAATCAATCAGAACTAAATTAATAAATTATATGGTGATATATAGTTATTAAAATATAGATGACGAAGTCAAACGAGAATAAATAATTTTTCAAGTATTTTACTACTCAAATAAAGTATATGCATATTATATTATTAGAACAATTTTCTTCTATTATTAATTTTTCTGTTTCCGACAGTGGTTTTGAAACATGGTTCATAAAATAAATTGCGTTTTCTGTCCCGATTCCGTTCTTATTAATTTATGTTTACTTTTTTTTATTTTAAGTATGTATTTTTATATTTTTTTCACAATTCATGAATATATTTCTTTCTCGACCGGTGGGCAATTTTCCATTTGTTTTATATTATTTATGTCTGTAAGACATAAAAATAGATGTATCCTTCTTGTATCAAATCACTGAACAATTTGTCTTTTTTTATTCATTTTATTATACATTTTATTTGAAAAATTGGTGAATACTAAAATATGATTCATAATTTAAATTTTCGGTAAATAATAAAACTCAACCAGAGTTCTCCTATTACAATATTTTTTTGAAAATATGTTATTCTAATGTCATTTTGAGTTATTCGATCTCTAACGTGATTAATGTTGAATGGTTGAAAAAGTTTACCAAAGTGATCGCATCATTTTATTTTGTAAACTTCAATTAAATAGTTAATTTAATCCAATGTTACATTGGTTTACCTTTAAAGTAGAATATAAAATATAATTGTTGAAAAAAGTATTTTTTTTTTTTTTGATTTATTAAAAATTTTATTTTTGTAATTTAGATTTTTGTAAAATATTTAATGATTATAATATTTCACAGAAGAGTAAATTCATAACCTAAACTAGTATTATTATACAATCTCATCAAATAATTGGCTGATTATTGATGTAAAAATATACTACTTAAGTTAAATGAAAAAATACTTCAAATTTTTTTTATTCAGTTGTTTACAGATTTCGATTACTGTTATTTACTAAGTTAATTGAAGAGTGGTGTTTAAAACGAATATTAATTAATGGTACATTGAAAACAATAGTATATTAATAGTATATTAAGAATAAATAAAACTATGTGAACTTTATCAGAAGATATTCTCGTTTTAATAAAATTATGGTTTCAAATTCAATAACAATAATCTTTGACTTTGTTAATTTAAATTTTGTTATTTTAGCTAAATATTATGTGTAATAACATTTGTGAAGTGTAGATTTCTCAACGTATATTCCACTGAAAGTGAATTCTTATTCCTTTTATTTTCAATATGTTTCACATAAATAAACAATAAACCCATAATGTTAAATTAGTTTACATTTAATGCTTTAGTTAGTTCTAATTTGATATTATCGGTATTTGTACTTTTGGAAAATCTACCTTTAACGAGATCATTGAGTAAATTTAACGAGATGGTTGCAATATTTAGGCTCATTCCATAAATTTGGACCGTTATTTATGACTTAGATATGGACTTAACCGATCGTTTCAAAGGTTCATCATATTTCAAATAAATTATAAGGTATTCGTTTCATCACACAATGCAAGGCACTCAAGGTACATTGTACAATGAACTTTCACTGTAATATTATAGTACATTATTATGTGCTATAGAATAATGTAATTTAGTTTGGTATTTGTGGAAATTACGTAGATATTTTTCACGGAGTAATCGTCTGTGGTTCTCAACCTGTGTGTCATGTATTATCGTGAAGCAAATTATTATTAATTAAAATCGTACGCTTTCAAAGTACATATATATTATACTATTATGGCATCATGATGGAATAATAAAATCTACATATAAAAAAACCAATTATAAAGATATTTTTATCGATTTTTATCTCATTTATTAAAAATATCATCAAATACATAAAATGTATATACAACGTTAAAATCTAAATTTTATATGTCTCAAAATGATTAATTTCAGATTTATTTGCAAAATGAATACGCCTGAATGAGTAAATAAGAAAATAAAATTTCGTTTTCTTTTCAACATTATACATGTGGGAATTAACATTTTTAACATTGGAAATAACAAAAAGTAAAAAAAAGATATTAAGAGTAAATTATACGTATGTTTATCAACCATTCGTCTATGAATCAAAGATCTATATACACCGTAATCTTTATGAACTAATACTGTTTTTTTTTTTTATATATATATATTTAAGTAATTTACAATTTATACAATATTATGTACAATGGGTAAATTTGATAGTTAATATAATGTGAAATAACAGAATTTAACATTTAAGGGCAGGCACTCAGCAGCACCACCCGGCCGAGAACATTTTGATGTCGTGGTTTTTTTTTAATATTTTATTAAATTTTTATTTTATATAGTAGTGCTCTAGGCCACTGTCTTTTGAGTCTTCTACGTACATTGCCAGGAAGTGAGGTGGAAGAAAGTTGCTTTATTAATGGATTACTGTGAGAGTTTAAGTTGGAGTGAAATTTAGAGTAATGTGCTTTTGCTAATTGATTAAGAGTAGGAATTTTTAGGTCTTTGTGAAGGTTATTGTTTGTGAAATACCAAGGAGAAGATGTTATTAATCGTAGGCAGATAGATTGAAAAGCTTGAAGCGTGTTGGTGTTAGAGGGCTTTGCAGAGCCCCATAACTGTATACCATATGTCCAAGCTGGTCGAATTATTGATTTGTATATAGTAGGTTTATTGGAAAGGGAAAGTTTGGATTTTAAGAGTGGTCTAAGGATATGAAGTCTAGAGTTAACAGTTTTGCGTTTAAGTTTAATGTGTGGGCTCCAGGATAAGCGTTTGTCGAGAGTTAGCCCAAGGTATTTGACTTCGTTTGCCTTAGGAATTGTTATATTGTTTAACGTAACAGGTGGAGAATCGAGATTACGTAGTGAAAAAGTTACTTGAACTGATTTGATTTTCCATCTGTTTGCCCACAAGCTGATCAAATTTAAATGGTTTTGGATCATTTCACTGACTGTGACGTGGCTTTCGTGGGAGGCGGTATTAGCGTGTCATCAGCGTATATGCCTAAAGATGTATAAAATGTCTTGGGTATGTCATGAGTGAAAATCGAGTAAAGGAATGGAGCGATGTTGCTTCCTTGTGGGACTCCAGCTTTAATAGTATAATGGGTTGAGTAGGTGTTGTTTAGGCGAACAGTAAAGAAACGATTTGACAGATATGATTTTATCAAGAGGAAATGAGAACGGGTAAGAACTTTTTAAGTTTGTACATAAGTCCGTCGTGCCAAACCCGATCAAAGGCTTGGGAGATGTCAAGGAATACTGCTGTACAGAACTGTTACTTTCCAGGGAGCTGGATATGATATCGACTGTTCTGTGTAATTGGTGCAATGTAGAATGTTTTGATCTAAATCCGAATTGTGTGTGTGGAATTACGTTTTTTGAAGAGGCAAAATGAATGAGTCTTTTTAAAAGAATTTTCTCAAAAATTTTTGAAAAGGTTGGGAGAAGACTTATGGGTCTATAAGAGGCAGGATCTTGTGGTGGTTTATTGGGCTTAGGTATTAGAATAACGACCAAGTATTTCCAAGTGTTATAAGTACGATAGTCTGAAAATGGCGTTGAATATGTGTGATAAAAAAATAATAATTTTTTTGGGAAGGTTCTTTGTAATAACATTACTAATTAGATCATGACCTGGTGATTTTTTAATAGGGAGTTGCTTGATAATGTGTTCAATTTCACCTGGAGAGGTGTTTTTAGCGGGAAGTGACATGGGTAGGGGTGAATTGAGAGAGCTGTCCACTATTTCTAGTTGTGATGCACTAGGCTGAATATCATGAGGAGTAAAGCATTTCGATAGGTGCTCAGCGAATATGTTAACTTTTTCGAGGTCAGTGATAGCCCAAGAGTGATCTGCTTTGCGAAGAGGGGGAGAAGGTTGTTTTAACCGTATTAAGGATTTAGTTGCCTTCCATAAGGAGCAGTTGGTTGTTGTGAGAGCTTCAACATATGAATTATAAGAGTCATTTTTATGCTTCCTAATTATCTTTTTAAGTTTGTTACTTAATTGATTAAGTTTAATCTTGTCATTGGGGTATTTTGATTTTTGCCACTTTGCTCTAATCTTGTGTTTCTCTGCTAGTAAGATTTGGATGTGATGCGGTGTTTTATTATGCAAGGATTTGTTAGTTTTCGTAATAGAGGCGCATAAAGCAGCGGACTGTATTGATGACGTTAAAAAATCCAACGCATCATTTACTTCATCTGTTGTTTTTAAGGAAATGTTTAGTTTTATGTAATCGTTTAAAGTTTTTTTAAAGATTGACCAATCCATTCGACCAGGAGTAAGTGTTTCTCTTTTTAGTATACTTGGGCTTAACCCAATTTTGAGTAGGGTTGGTGTGTGATCGGAGGATAGGTTGTAAAGGTTATTTATAGTGGAGTGAATGTTACTAGGCAATTTGTAAACAAAAAAGTCTAGTATGTCTGGTAGTCTGATATTATGGGAGGGTCAGTAAATAGGATTAGAAGGAGCCAATCTTGATAAGTTGTTATAGATTATGCAGTTAAGTAACGCTCTACCTCTAGTGTTGGGAGAACGATTCCCCCACTTTGGATTTTTAGCATTATAATCTCCACCTGAAATAAATCGGTGACCTATGGTTGAGAAATAATCTGAGAACTGGCTTGCGTTTATGCCGATTCCAGGGGGGCTATATATAGAAGATATATTCATAGGTATATTGTTTTGTGTAATAATTGAAACACTAAAAGCTTGAATATGCGGGAATATATAAAGGGGTAGAGGGTAATGGGATATATTGGATTTTATGTATAATGCTGCGCCAGCGTGAGATGAGCCATCTGGGTGACAGGCAAAGTAGCCCTTATAACCATAAATGTTTATGCAGGAATTCGGGGTAAAATGAATTTCAGATATAAGCGCTATATCGATATTTTTGTCTTGGAGTAGGAAAAGGAGTTCGTCTTTATGTTGCTTTAGCCCATTAGCATTCCAGATTAGTATTAGTAGCACGGAGTTTGTTGTATTATTAGTAGTCATTTTGTTGAGATATTTTTGTCAATAAGAGTGCTAAAGAGACTTATAAGTGGTGTAATAAGAGTTTGGAAATTTTCCAAAAAGGATGATAATTGAGTGGAGAGTAGAGTTTCAGGGGTGGTAGGGTGGACATTTTGAGGTATTGGGGATTTGCTAACATCAGAATATGTGCAAGGCCGGTGATTAGTGGTGCTGAGTACCTTACCCGTTAAGTTTTGAGATGATGATGATGAGTCTTGAACGAAGTTGTTTGGTTGATTGGAGATGGGATTTGTTGCATCTGTGATTGAAGGCTTCTTGAGGCGTTGATCTGCGATTTTTGTGGTTCTTGATTTTTGAATTTTTTTATGGACCATGCATCCTTTATAGTTTGATGGGTGACCTTCACCACATAGAGCACAAGTAGCTGGTAGGTCTTTGCTTTTTTTACACATGTCAGAGAGGCGGTCCTGTCCACAACGGACGCATCTTGGTTTACGATTACAATATGAACGAGTATGTCCATAGTTTTGGCATCGATGACATTGGGGGAGGTCACGTCTGGTATGAGGTTCTTTAATCTTGATTTTTGAGTAGCACAAAGTTTCAAGTTTGAATATGTCCGGATTTTTAATTTCAGGATTAAGGTCTATGAAAAAAAAGTGGTAGTGGATCATTTGACTGTCTCTTTTTTATGTTCGTGACATTGCTTACAGAGAAACCGAGCTCAGTTAATTCTTGAGAGATGTAGTCTGTGGGTATTGAGTGGTGGAGGTTTTTTAAGACAGCACGATAAGGCTTGTCTTCTTTAGCTTGATATGTGTGATATTCGATGGAACTGTCATTTAGTAATTTGATTGTTTGGCGAAAAGAGTTGGACGAATATAATGATAGTTTGAGATTTTTTGATGTAGATTTGCATACGAACCCTTCATCGCCAGAAATAGATTTTATTTGCTTACAGAACTCAGTGTAATCTATTGTTGATGTGATAAAGATTGGCGGTGGTGGAGGTAGTTGGGGAGCGGATTCGGTGGTCATCTTGATGGATTCATTGGATTCGGCATCATCCTTTAAAACTTCGTAACGGTTTGGCGTAAAGAAAGAATCACTTGTTTTGTTCCTTTTTAGGTGGGGA
Organism: Sipha flava; assembly: GCF_003268045.1. Classification (NCBI taxonomy): domain Eukaryota; kingdom Metazoa; phylum Arthropoda; class Insecta; order Hemiptera; family Aphididae; genus Sipha; species Sipha flava. The sequence continues at coordinate 1,145,241 of NW_020271856.1, read as the reverse complement.
GACGTACCTGGAGAAGACGGATGTTTGGTTTGTACGGTCCAATCGGATCCGTTATTGTTTAAATTATTGGAGGTAGACGTTTTGACGATTTTGATAGTAGGCAATGAGACTTTTGAGCCACCCTGTATAGCTGTGCGGTCATTGGATGATTTATTTTTAATTGGTTGATTAGGCGGCATTATGCCGCTATCGGTCATCTACTGTTCAAAGGTCATCGGATGAGCGGTGCCTCGGGTCGGTAATTAATTAGTCGATAATAGTAATTAATTTCTTACTTTTTTTAAAACTTGACACGGTTGAGGTGACTGTAAAAACGATAACCATACGTAGGTGAGAACTTAGTTTTTTGGATTTATTTATAACTGCAAAATCCATTGAGTATGGAGAAAGTTGTCGACGAAAACTCGGGAGCGAAGTAAAACACGTGTGCTTAGTAACGATACCCGTGCGAGTTAATACTGCTTTTTATAGTACTTCCTTCGGGTTGTTTAAATTTTAACTAAGTAAATTACAATTTTTTTTTTTTTTTAACGAAATTCAAACATAAATGTATTAATGTATACATTATTGTAATTCTTGAATTTCAAAATCTATTGATTTCTTCAACTGTGTCGTATTTTTTATGGATCTAAATTAGAGTGTCGTCATACAAAAAAAGATTGAGAACCACTGGTCTAGACAATATGTATGATTTGTTATCTATTATTTTAGTCATCTATATGGTATTAATTATCAACTTCAAAGCGTAAGTATAGTGTGTGTAAAGTATTTACATTAACTAGATTACTATAAAAAACATAGTTTAGAACAGTTACGGACGTTTACGGGATAAGTGAGTCAATGGCGACGACATGCAATAGAATACGAAAACTATAACAGTTACAATTATATAATCCATACAGCATAACTTAAATAAGCAACATCCTTAACAATAATATTTTAATAACAATAATTTACAGCATGATTGATTTGTTTCTCACAAAGTTATTGTTCAGTCACCAATAAAATTACTTAGTAAAGTAATATAATTGTTTATTAGTTTAAAAATAATTCAATACATTTAGAATTATAATTTTCGTACGTTCATAAATCAGAATTGGGCTATATTTAGGAATTTGAGATTAGGGGGCAACAATAAAAACCGCTTCATTATATCAAATACAAATTTTTGCGGTTAAAAAAGATCTTTCTGAAGAACAATTCGTTGCTGATGTACACAAAAACATTCTAAATGCAATGTCAGTATATGGATAGATTGTTTATAAATCTTTAGATCTATCGACAGTACTCGACCATTACCGAGTATGTGTTTGTGTCGTGATGCCGTAATTGGCGATATATATATTTTTTTTGATATACACTTTTTATTTTGCAAAGAAATTTCACTTCAAAAATATTAGATCATTAAATATTGAAAATATAAAAAATTAGTCGCCCTCTCATATTCAGCCGCCCAGAGCAATAGCACCCTGCAGCTTCCCCCTAAATACGGCCCTGAATCAGAATATATATTTATGTATAATAATACATAACTTACCGATGTAGGTAATAATTAAAATAACAACAAAAACCAAATGTAGAATAAAAATGTTATAAATGAATAGATTCATTACTAACTATAAACATTTACTTTATTTGCTATTGAGAAAATGAAAATCATCTTATTAGTATTATTATTTATTATGGTATATAGTTTATTAGGTAAAATCGTTTTTAGTAGGTTACTTTTATTTTATATTATCATTTTTATTCCAAATTATATTGTAGTGTTTTCTAAAACAAACTCTTCACAAAAGCATATTTTAGTATTACAAAGTAACACATTTTTTTTCATGGACACCAACTTTAATTAAATTAATACCTAGTAAAGATTTTTTTTTTTTTTTAAAAAAAACAATTATTATTGTTTAATTTTTATCTAAATATTAATATTATATTGGTTCTATATATTAAATAATAATTAGATACATAGCAAACTTTATCATATGTAAAGTTCACTAGTAAAATTTTTTTTATTTTTTTAAATACAAGTTTAATTTTCTTTTCCAGTTATTTAATTAAAACAGTTAAAATTTAATTTAGTTTAAACTCTTACAAATACAGTAGAAATGTAATGTTGATGTAAAATAAATAAGGATATAATGCATATATTGTGCAATATTTAAGTATATCGGACTTGAAGTTCCAAAAAAAATCATGAATTTAATCAACATTTTATTATTTTCGTAATATAACTTTAATTTAAAAAGTAATGAGTTTCAAAACATTCGAAAAATTGTTATAATTAAAAAGGAAAGTTTTTATTTTTAAAAGTATGTAATTATAATTTTCAATTAGTTTTTAAAATATGTAATAATAAAGGTAATTATGTTTTCGATTCTGAATGAATCATAAGAAAACTTTTGTTTCATACTGTAAATTGGTTTTATTTTTGAAAGCCATTTTTATTTTTATTTTTTAAAGTAAACTGAACATTGACAACACATTGAAGAGTTGATTTTCATAACTTCATAAATTCGTAATTATTATATAATAAATTAAAATTTTGGTACACACAGGATCGTCTTGAACTTTTTTGGGGCCCTGGGTAGTGGTACGTATAACGATGCTATTACGACTTGGACAAAATACTATTTTATTAAAATAGGTAAATAAAAACAGGGTGATAGTAGATAAGAAAAAGTCTAGATTAATTGAATTATAAAATATTTTAATTTTTTTATTTTACATTGAATATAGGTAGTATAGTATAAATTTAAAATAATTATAAAGTGATTCAGAAATTTTGAAAATTCTATTTTTATTGAAGATGTAACCCTTCTAGATTTAAAATGGGCAAAACCATTAATTACTTCATTGAAGTATATATCTTTAAGTACATTACATTCTATTAACATCAATGACAAACTATTCAATCTTTCTTGTAGCATTGAAATTAAAATTTTTTTCTTTTCATTGAAAGAAAAGTACTACGTCGAATTTATGGCCCTGTAATTGAGAATGGTGAATATAGAAGAAGAACTAACCAAGAATTGTACTAAATATTCAATAAACCCATTATAAGTTCGTATCTAAAAAGTAAAAGGTTAGAGTGGGCGGGCCATATTTGGAGATCGGAAGGTATTGCAAAAAATCTTTTCACTGGAAGACTAAGCGGTAAATGAGCTAGGGGTCGACCAAGACAAAGATGGGAGGACAGAGTGAAAACGGATCTCACGGAAATCTCAGAAGAATTAATAAGGATTGAAGATAGCGAAGACAGTGATAGGTGGAAAGATGTGGTTGAGACAGCGATGATCCTAAATGGACTAACTAACCAAAAAGCTTGAAGAAGAAGAAGAAGAAGCATTGAAATTTTTAATTCATTTTTAATTCTTTTGAATTTAGAAAAAGACCGCTCTCCACTGCAGTTATGCTTAAAAGTATTCTCAATGCAATTTCTACATTTGAAAATGTGTCTTAAATTTTGTTTTCTTTATAGGGAGGTGGTGCAACACGATTGCACAAAAAATTTGTAACACGATTGCGCCCCGATCACTTTTCACCTGATAAAATCACAACACCACTGCGCACCAATTTATATATGTATATACTATGTATAATAATTTATGTACAACATAAAATAATGTATACAATACATACTTTCTACAATTTGTATATACATGCACTCAAACTAGTGATTCACAAAATGCACTTTTTCAAAATCGAAATGAAAAGTTGATTGAGCTAATGATAGTTATAATAAAAATATCGACTATTGACCATGTCAGTAAATACATTTAGCATATATGTAATTTAGAAAAAAAGCAATTTTTAACCAAGCCAACGATGATATGATTTGACAGTCCCAAGCATGTAATAATTGGAAAGAAAATTTGTGAACTAATAGGTAATAAATTTGAATGCATGTATATGAAAATTATATGTAGAAATTTTATATTGTATACATTATTTTATGTTGTACATAAATTATTATACATAGTATATACACATATAATTTGGTGCGCAATGGTATTGTGATTTTATCAGGTAAAAAGGGATCGGGGCGTAATCGTGTTACAAATTTGTTGCGCAATCGTAGTGTAATTAGTTTAGTCAAATAAGGAAAAATTGCACAATCGTGTTGCAGCCTAGAAAGGCGCCTCTCACAATTTGAGGACCACTGTATTTATCTATAATTTATATTGTATGATTTATTATTTTATTAGTAGCACGATTAAAGATATATCTTGATAGTGATTAGTAGCTAACAGCATTCGTAATCTAATTCATTATTATCGATCCGACCGATCGTATCTAATGATGGGCAGATTGACCAATTATTACCAACCTAGTCGGTAGTACTGTATAACTAATTAAGTTACTTAACTTGGTATAATTAGTCATTCGACTAATATTTGATTCGACTTATTTTTATTATTCGATTAAATTGTATTATTTAATTTTATTGACTATTTTTTATTCGATTAACCATTAAGTGCCTGGGTACTCATATTTCATTAAAAAATATACTAAAAATTTGTCGATGAACCTTTTGAAATCAAATTTCGACTGAATCATGATAGATACATAATTCTTATGCATACGAGTCGATATTATATGAACATAATATTGGTTTACCAATAATTTTAATAGGGTTGTGATAGTTCGATGAAAGTCATGTGGCCACATAGACATATACCTGAATCACGGTTGCCTACCACGGAACGAGACCCGAAAGCCGGAGTACCGTAGATTATTGTAATAATAATGACAAAGTAATTTAAGGATGATCATGAATAACAGCAAAAGTGGTTCGAGGGAATAATAATTATAAAAGCTTTTATCAATGATATCGAATGTGTGCCAAGAACGTCAGCCTGGCACAAAACTCGGTCGGTATAAAAAAGAGTTTAAACCAAAATTTATATTGATAAATAAATTAAAAAAATAAACGTAGCGATGAGGCACCTCGTAACAAATAATTTCATGTAATACATTAATCATTTGTACCGAGATGGACATCCCTCGGTACTTGGTTATAATACAGAAAATTAAAACATAATAATATACATAAATAAATTTCACGCGCACACCCTGCGCAACTTCGACCGGTGGGTGGAATAATAAAAATAACAATGATTATAATTAGAAATGTTAGCTCAGTAAATTTTTACTGCGTACATTTACCAATTAGCATGTGACACCTCGAATTAAACGTCTTAATAAGGTGCAAATTCATAACATTTCAATAGAATGGAATAGTTGAAGTTATATGTATAACTGAAAACGTCAAGCATTTTTTTTTTTGTTATTATTTTTTTTTTTATTATTATTCAATTATAATTTTAACTATTTATAATTTGAGAAAAAGTCAGATAAAACTAAAAGACTAGAATTTATATGGTTATTGATGTTATAGATACCTAATAAATCGGATTTGATTAATGAGTAATATACTTTATTGGTACATTTATAATATTTTTACGCATATTAAATAATTTAAAATATATAAAAAAGTCAATAATTCACTACTAGGTACTAAGTACTTTTATAAAATCATAGTTGTATTAAATTTATAACACAATAAACACTCAACTATCAATTAAATAATAAAAATAAGTGTTACAATAAATATAAGTTCATGAAAAAGAGAAAGCAAGGAGTTCCTAGGGGTGATCCTATATTGACATATAAAATTACTATTGTATGTCAATATAGGAATATCTCTAGTAATAATAAGCAATTTGCCAGCGTTTACGTTTTTTACGTACCTACTGCCTTTTAAGGCGAACCACTGTAAACGATCCTTGCTCACTCCGTCATGTTGTCGGGTCATTTTGTGGAGGGGAACAGACGGGCGATGTTAAGTCGTCGTAGCCGATACGAACAGCCGAAAGGTGATGGTGGAAGGGTAGGGACTTATGTATGTGTGGTTGTCATAAATGTGATATGGTCCACAACCGGCGGATATCCGAGGCCCGCACGACAAGTTACCTTATCGCACGTCGTGTTCGCAATCTGAAACGCACATATGTATTTGTAACAACGGGGGAGTGTTGTCCTTCGTTTACGTTGGACGTTACACGGTATTTATACGACAAACGTTCAATACAGGTTTGATATGCATAATATTAAAAAATTAAACATATTATGTTACCAACAGTATGCGCAACTCAGGCATTGTATATGTTACAGTTAAAGCATTGAATTCCGTTATTTTATGAAATAACTAGTTAGTTCATGAATTACCTACGAATGTTAGTTAAAGTATGGAATCATACATGGAAATTATTCTTTAACTAGTTATTTAATAGAATATCTAGTTGTTCTATACACTCTTAGTTTGATATATGTTGGAGTATAAAATACATTAAAATTTAAAATATACTATAACATTATATTTATTTTAAATTTAATTAATTATTTATTTGTACATGCAAAGCTATTGTAGAGACAGACGAACACTGAACGCGCGTGACTGTAAGACTATTACTAAACTTTAAACCTAACCAATTTTATTAATAATATTAAGTATTGTATAACTCTCGTTACCATTATAGTTTAACTTTCTATAATAAGTTGTAACTTTTATAATAAAAAAATCATTAATTTGTATTTGTATACAATTAATAAAAAAAAAATGAAATTTTTTTTTACCATAATAATTAAAAATATTATAATACGAGTATTACGTAACACTGACAATTATTTTAACGTATTGCCTAAATTTGCAAAGGCATTATATAAAACATCTAGGTAATATACATAGCATAGGCAATTTATGACAAAGTTTATTTTTTTAATATTTTGCCTAAAATGAAATTACATTTTATAAATTTATAGGCATTAATTATAATGCTTGAGTTATACATACCACCGGAAACATATACACTTCTTAATTAAACACGAATAACCCTACTGCTTATTTTTTTGGAAGCATTATAAATATAAAATTCCGAATCCCAGTAGTTGGAGGATTTTCCTTGAAAAAGAATTGAAATATTTGAGTGTTAATAATACTCAACGCATAATTTCGGATAAGTAGTCTTTCCGACACTACAGTATAACATAATCATTTGTGAAATCGTCTTTGTAGGGACACAATAGTACATATATTTGATGGGATGTGACAATGCTACAAATCTCTTCATCGTGTACTCCGTTTCGTGTCATATAGCTAATCAGTAGTAGGCCTCATTAAATGATCAAGTGACCTACGAGTACAGTCTATAACCGTGAGTATGATATGGGGAGAAGGACTCGTAAATACGAATCACTTTCAAACTTAATTTCTTCTCCAAACTTTTAACAATGTTGTTCCCGACGATTTTGAGGAACTGAATATCATAATATTATTTTTATCAATCGTCAGTGATATCTTCATTATCGTATATAATCGTAATTAACTGTAAAGAACAATAATAATAATATTATGATACGGATACAATATTATCTATGTATACAAAGAATGATATCCAGGAGATACAATCAGCCATAATGCTGGACTTAGAGACATGAAATGATGATGATTTGTATCTCTAATAATATAGGGATGATAAAAATGATTTTTATTTTAATCCTCCTTGAGGAAATTAAAATTTAGTAAACATTTTATCAACATCTTTGGAATTTTATTTTCTAAGGTTTATTATGAAAATACTTAAATATCAATTTATGGATTTTATCATAATGCACCCTTAAGAAGCACAAAATAAATAACAAAAGAATTTCTTACTAAAATTTATAATTAATATAACAATAATGAACAGAGTTCGATTTAATAACACAATAATATGCGCAAATATTTAGCGATGAAGAAACCCGATAAAAAAAAATTCAAAATGATTAACCCTTCATTTTTTTAAACGATAAAAAAAATAAGTTTGCAGAAATTTGTATAACTCTACCCTTTCCCGTGACACAACATGGTTAAATTATGGCCCAAAAGTGTTGTTTATCAGTTTTTTTTTAATTATTTTTAAAACTAAATCATTTAAAAAAATAATGTAAAAAAAAATGTATTGTCTACGAAAAGTTGTATTATGCAAATTATATCTAACCTATTAAATATTATAAATTCCCTATTAAATAAACACCAATATTAAAAATATTTGAAAATAGCGAAAAAAAATGTTTGAACTTTTTTCCAAAATATTTGTAGTATTTTAATATAATAATTTATTAATTATTAATATTAAAGACATATTTATTTTAGATTTGATAGACATTTTCGGTTAAATTATAGGTATATTTTTTTGTGATCTTGAACAACTTGAAAAATGAGTTTTATGATGTTATTTTATATTTTTAAATTATTTAATTTGAAAACTAAATTATATAGGTCCAAACTTGTAATAAATATTACTTTTATTTTATTTTTTTGATTAAATTCTTCTATCAATATGATATTTCTTCTCGCTGTGTCGTTAACTTCCTTTAATGAAAATAGTACATTTCGAGCTTTCTAATAGTTATCGTTAGAGTGCGGATTTTAAAGTAATAAAAAAAACTAAAGAAAATCACTAAAAAAAGCAATAAAGCTGTTATTATTTAAAAAAAAATTTTAATAATGGGTTTTTCAACAAAAATTTAATAATTGTTGGCATTTTGTAAATGATTATCGTTTCAAGATAAATTAATCTACTATATAGCATATAGTACGTGAGAAACTGAACACCCTAAGTAAGGTTATCAAGATATGATTGAAAAAGGTTTAAAAAATTATATAATATGATATATATTATTATTATACATATATAATATTATATACATTATATACTAAAAAAATAAATATTAATATTTGAAATATGTTTATCAAGAACACATTTTGAAAAATGTAACATTTAAGCAAAAGAATACCCAAATAACGCAAAAAACCAAAATTAAATGTCATACATTTTATTCTAAGTAGAATAAATCGAATTCGTGGGTAATATAGCTTCGTTTTAGAGAAATAAAAAAAATAAATTGCCGTCAAAATCCGTACTGTAGTGATCATTATTGGGCTATTCAAGTCGGTCAACTTGTAAAAAATTAGTAGAAATATTGAACAGAAAAAATGTACTAAATATATATGGTATAATCAAATCTGTGGTAAATCACGATTTAAAAAATAAGTTATTTTCTTTGGTTTTAATGATAATTTTTTTGAGGTTCTATATCATAATTTTTTTCTTTTATCTTTAAAAGATTTATATATGTTTTTTATATGAAATAATGGATCAAATAAAACTTTTTAAAAAATATTTTGTAAATGCTTTAGTTTTTGAAATAAATAAAAAAAACTGAAAACGAACATTTTTTTACCAAAATTAAGTCCTATCAAAGCTCGGGAAGGTGTTGAGTTATCGAGTCCAAATTTTCAAAGAATTATTTTTCTTAACATTTAAAAAATGAGAGGTCCTCGTTTTGAATTTCCCAAAAAAATGCTTGGTTTTAATTGCTTAACTCGCAATTCTTTTCGGAAGAAATATTGCACCGTTATAGCTTATAAGAATTATTTACGGGAAAATACTTTCCGTATCAGCTTATTATATATAAAAGATATATATCATAATACAACTGTATTGTTATTTAAAATAAATTAAAAGATATTATATATATATTTTTTTTTCGGTTGGTGGAGATGACTTGAACTCGTAAAATCCCCCTTGTATACCTGCTTGATTACAAAATTTGATCATCCGCGTACAGGTATAGATATTACTTATTTTAATAGCAATAGCAGTATGAATACTTAACGCATAATATGTGTCATATTATGACTACCTGAAAATATAGCCATGGCATATATTTTTGTTAATCTAAAAGATTTTTTGACAAAACAAATAAATATATGAATATTTAAATATCTATTTAATTGTTTCTTACTGTTCAAAACCATTTCGTCTTAAGACCAGCTCAGCGATCAATATTTATTCGAATTAATTCGAAATTTCAAATATTTTCATAATATCCCGTGCTATCATTCACCATTGTATATTTTTGTTCTCATATATATATATATATATATTATGTATATTATTATATATTATTTATACATAGAAATTTGATTCATGTATTTAACTATAATTTACAAACGTGGAAAAAAAATATAAGTAGATGTCATTACATAATTAGTGTCTTAATAAATGTAACAATAAATAGTACTTTAACATTTGTTTTATCCAATATCCAAACACACGGTATAAATTAAATACATAATAACAATAGCTATTTGGAGTGTTAAATAATGATTATTTTTTTCGGTACGTTAATTATCATATCAATCCATCAAACACCAACAGTCTACAGCTACCGACGCAAATCGAAGTTACATTTAACGGAACCAGATCCGTATAGTGAAAAGAAGAGGCCTCTCTTTCCTCTAAATCAAATTCTTCGAATTCAAATCGGTAAATTTGGCATCTTTATCATCGACCATAAAAATGTTGATCCAACCCTGGGATAGTACAGTACGTGTGGACAGCCATAATATTTCAATCCTACCCAAGCGGAAACCGGCAAGTAGTATACGACTCAAAACGATGAGGGACAGACTACACATTAACCACATTCGAACGCACTCATCCGTGTTTTTGAAAACGTCGTCGATTTCACAGGTGGATCTTGACAGTCGTTTTATCGGTGAATTTCGACGGTGTTCAAGCAATTGGGTGTTTTATTCCAATGGAACAATAACACTTTTTAAGACGGATAATAGATATATTTAAGTATAAACTTTTTCCACTCAGAACGAATAAGTAAGCACTTATTTAAGCGTATGTGAAATGTATAGTATACATTATATATATATATATATATATATATATATACGTTGTATACAGACCCGGCTCAAGGGCTAGGCGACATAGGCCCACGCCTAGGGCGGTAATAACTAAATTTTGCCTATGTCTGTTTAAACACTTGAACCGGGCCAGGTATACATATGTTATTTTACTCAATGATATAAATTTGAATTTCCAGGCGAAATTTCCACGTTTAAGATTCATCTCATAAACCAAAAGTTTATTTTAATCATATGAGTGGATAATATATTGACCATTACTGTTAAAGCTTGAACATTATGTTGAATTAAAAAACAAAATAAAACATGGACCGATGACGTAAATTTTTGGTTTAACAAAAAAATGACCAAAGTTTTTTCATTGAGGTTTACCATTCCTTATAAGATAATTATATTTACGATTTGTATTATTGTATTATTGTAATACTCGTAGACCGTGGATTTTCATTTTTTTTTTTCAAATCACGTTCACTACCGCAAAACTTAGTGAATTTTGTTATGTAGACATGCTCAAGACAAAATTAAAATGTTAATAATTAATGTAATTCTCAAATATTTGAAAAGCTTGTTTGAAACATTATAACTAGATGAATGACCGAACAAAAATTAAATATAATACAAATGCTACAAACGAGTATTATACAGTATATTAAAAAATCAACTCCTAAATCCCTGACTGAACAATTTCCCATTTGTTAGGTATTTAATAAGATTTCATTGAAATGTGTGGTTTAAATATTTTTCTATTACATTTAATATTATTTCAATATTACAAAAATGTAGATATATTAGTATATTTAGATGAATATAATATTAACTGATATTAACATAAAAAAAACAAAATTGAAACACCCATAAGCATTTCTCAAATGACACTGAAACGTTTCAAGAAAAACCGACGAAAATGACAAACATTTGTTATATGAATAATAAAGAACAAAGAATAATTTTAAGTCCATACTAAATAATTTCACATAATGCATTAATTGTGTTGTATAGGTATTACTCACAAACATTATTCAACATTTATTCCAATCGATATAGGGCACTCAACCCCAAATTATTCGTAACAATATAAAAGACTTTCCTAAAAATCGACCTGAGTGAAAATTCGATACATTATTATTATTGGATGGGTTTTATTTCCGCTACTATAGAATATTGAAGAATAGTATTGTTGTTATTAAACGTTGTTGTTAACTTTAAAATTTAATTCGTACATTAAACTGAATTATAGAAATTATATTATAATAAAGAATAACGTGAAAATGATTATAATTATACTAAAGATACAGTTGAATTATTTAAAAGAAAAACCTGAGCATTAAAAAGTTTGATAACTCTTCGATAAATCATTAAAACTTATCCGTAGAACATTATCAAAAGATTAATAATATATTATACATATATTAATATAATGTAATAATATACATCATGCCAGGCTATCTAAAGTTCCAAAACTGCCATTCAATTTACCCAATTTGCATAATGTTTTATTGAAAGAAAATACACAAACTTAATAAGACGAACAGTTTATATTAGTGAACGTCAACGAAGATAATATGGTTTTTCAACTATTACAAATTTAAAATTTTCAAATGAAATTAATTTTTTTTTTTTTTTTTAATTATTAATTAGAGAATTATACAATCTGTACGCATATGGTACTATAAGCATAAGGGAGTATAGAAATAAACAATAGTATAGTGTTTAATTATAAGTATGAGTATAAAATAGTTCCTACTTATATATAACACTAATATTATTTTGCATGAAATGCGTGGATTAAACAGGTCGTCCAGTGACAATACTTCGGTGGGAATATTTCTTATAGTTGTATTATTATTTTTTTATTTATTTTTTTTTATTTTACATTTAACACATGGACCATGCTAACCAGCTTGTTCGTCAACTAGGAAATCTCTGAGCCATGCTCGCTTAAGTCTCCTTATAGTATTACCAGGGAGTGAGTTTGAGAATAGCTCAGAAATTAGAAAATTGGGGTAATTGTAGAGTTTTTTGTAGAATTTTTACAACTTCTCTAACAAAAGGTATATGTAGGTCAGTGTGAAGAGTATAATTGGAAATGTACGGAGAAGCGTTAGTGATAATTCCAAGTGTGTTTGTTTGAAACACTAGGATTTTATTAATATTTGTTTTTTTGGCAGCTCCCCATAGCTGTATCCTGTAGATCCATATTGGTTTGAGTAAAAGATTGTATAAATTGATTTTGGATTTTAGATTAAGATTTGAAGCTTTACCCATAATACTGCGAAGAATAGGAAGTCTTCGATTAAGGGATAGTTTGGTCATATGTATATTTGGTCCAGACGAGTTTTTTAGCAAGTACATTCCTAAATATTTCACCGTATTCGAGTTAGGAATTAATTTGGTGTTTAATGAAACTGGTGGAGGTTGTTGAAATTCGTGGGTAAAGGTAGTATTAATTGATTTTAGTTAATTTATTTTCACGCGCCATCGAATATACCAGGGAGATAGTAAGTCGAGATGATTTTTTAATGATGTCGAAAATGTCAAGGGGTTTGGGTGTGATAAGTAAATAACTTAATCATCCGCGTATTCAGCAACTGACGTATCAAGATATATAGGTTAATCTGCGGTGTATATATTGTATAGTGTGGGAGATAAACTGCACCTTGTGGCACACCAGCTTGAATCGGAGAGATGTTAGAAATTTCTGTGCCCGAGTTGACGGAAAAAAAAACGTTCATTTAGGTAAGAATTTAGGAGAAGGTAGTATGAAGAAGGTAAGATTTTCTTTAATTTATTTAAAAGTCCAAGATGACAGACTTTGTCGAATGCTTGCGAAACATCTAAGAACACAGCGGAGGTGTATTGTTTTTTTTTTTTTTTTCCAATAAGCACGAGATAGTGTCTGCAAGCCTGTGCATTTGATGAACTGTCAAATGTTTTTCCCGAAATCCAAATTGAGAGTTAGGAATTATGTTATTTTCTTTGATTATTGGATATATAAGTTTTAATATTAGTTTTTCTAGAGTTTAGAGAAGAAAGTAAGTAGACTTATTGGGTGGAAATAGGCTGGATTGTCTGTAGGTTTATTAGGTTTAGGGAACAATATTATAATAGAGAATTTCCATTGAGGTGGAATGTAAGATAGTCTTAAGATCGCATTGAAAATATGTGTAAGATGGATTATGGCTTTATGAGGAAGTTTACGAGCTATTTCAGCTGTTATTAAGTCGAATCCAGGTGATTTACCTATTGGAAAATGTCTTATGAACGTTTTGATTTCTGAAGGGGATAAGCATTTAGAAGATAGGGTTAAAGGAAGAGGACTGTCTGAAAATGAGTTAATGTCACTGTCAGGAGCAGGAGTGGTATTATGGTTAGGTCGAAAAACGGCTGCAAGATGTTTTCTAAAAGTTTCAGCTTTATTAGTGTCATTTATTGTTTAGCTACTTCTCTTTTTAGAGTTGTGCATAGTTTGTAAAAATGTCTTTTATCAGAGGGATATCTGGTTCTTTGTCAAGTGGCCCGAGCCCTTCTCTTTTGTAAAATTAGGTATCTTATGTGAATAGGAATTTTGAATTGATTTTGATTGGGGGTAGAGTTTAGTGTGCAAGAGGTTATTGAATGGAGGTTGTGAAGTTGTTAACAGCCTCATCAATATCTTTATTCGTTTTAAGGCGAATTTTTAAATTAATTTGATTGGTTAGGTTTGTTTGAAACGCATCCTTTATAATTAGCAGGATGATCGTCATTGCATAATGCACATTTAGCAGGTGTCTCACGGGGTTTTGTACAAGTGGATGTGAGATGTTGAGCAGCACAACGGTTGCATCTTGGCGGGTATGAGTAGTATGCTTTAGAGCAGTGGTCCTCAACCTTTTTTTGTTCACGGCACACCATTATACATCACAAGTTTTCGCGGTACACTCATCCACTTGACAACAACAAAAACTTTGGCTAAACACTAAGATATCCAGCTGGGTTAAAACCATACAGTCTACCTACATATGTATCGTCTTATCTGCACAATTAATTGACATTTAACTGTCATAGTTTCATTAATCGGTATTTTCAAATATCAGACATTTTTCACGGCACACCTAGTCGATCTCGCGGCACAGTATTGTGCCGCGGCACACTGGTTGAGAACCACTGCTTTAGAGTATCCATAATCTTGGCAATTTCGACATAATTCATCGCTTATATGGTTCTAATATTTTTATTATATTATTTAGTAATTTGTTGACCTCGAAGATATTTTTGTTTATTTCGGATGGTTCAAGGTCCACAAAAAAAAAAGGGGTAAATTAATTTTTTCAATTTTGCTATGAACGTTTGTGACTGAGCAAACTGTGAAACCAATTTCTTCTATTACAGTTTTGATTTCAATTGGTGGAGTAGTTGGGTGTAAGTTTCGTAGGACGATTCTGAACGCTTTGTCATCTTTTATTTGATACGTATGGAACTCGGACTTTGCGTCTTCTAGAAAATGTATAATTGCTCTATATGCGTCGGGATTCCTAGGTTGAATTTTTAGAGTGTTTATTGTTGCTTTAAATGAGAATTTATTGGGACCAACTGTGTCTAATAGTTCAGCTCTCACACTTGCAGTCTTTAAACATGGCGAACTATTATAGGAGGTGGAAGTGGGTTTTTTTTTCTTGCTCTATTCTAGAGTTTTTTTGTGTGATTTTGGGTGTGATTATCCAATTTCGAGTCATCGTCTACAGCAATTACGACATAGCAGAAGAGATAAATAATTATTTGTATTTCTTATTTTCTTTTTCTCCCGAAAAACTGGAGGAAGATAGATGGCGTTTGGCTTTGTCATTAACCATATCGAAATCGTTTTTGTTTTTATTGCAAAATTCTGAAGTTGAGAAGACAGAGTCAACTGAAGTGCTCTGTATACGTGCGTTGCTAGTGGCGGCCTTTTTCGAGTTATTATTATTTATGATTACGTTTTGAAGTTCATTATAATTATTAGAGCGCTGTGCAGATAAATTTTGTTTGTTCGTCATAAATGTTTTATCTGTTAGATATGAAATTATAATGACTGCCAGCCGGGGCCGAAAAGTCTGGACAGATTTTTTCGAGTAGATAATTTTATGGTCAACCAAATTTTTCTAAGTTGTATTTTTTAAGTGAACTTTTTTTTAAATAATTCTAATGAGGTATTATACTATGTACGAAAAAGTAAACGGCGTGAGTAAAAGAATCGGAAAACTTTTAATTATGTGTGTCGTGGTTAATAGTTCGCATGAGACTTGTGAAACTGATTTAATATTTTTTTGTAATGGGACTTTAAAAGTTGTCTTAAATTGTTTACACAATTTTACACAATTTATGGTTTTTTTTTTACTTTCTGATAACATATTATGTATATACTTATACGAAAGAATTTTCATTCCCAAAACTGGATTTTTTTTTTTTTATTTATTAAAAGCTTTTAATTACTAAATTATTACAGTTTAACTTTTGCTTTAAAAAAATCTGGATTTTAAAACAATATTGATTTTCGTAAAAAAAAATAATTGCCAACGAAAATGAAATTTATTCATCTTTATTGACTTGTCATTTAAGTTGGTACGCAATACGGTCAAATATCGCCAGAATACAATTTAATTACAAGGCAAGAATAAGTTTGTATAATAAAAATTAAATATAATTTATTAAGAAAATATTATTCTAATGTGTATTATACTGATAATTTTTTTAATATTTATTTTACGAATAGTGTGACATAATAGTAAAATTATTACTACGATTGTGGTTGGAATTTGAACTACTTTTGGTTGCTGATTTTAGAAGATTTTGTACTTCTTATATTAAGTTATATAATAGCAATGATTTTAGAACATACGTTCTATAATATATATTCTAAAATCAATGGTAATAGTTATTTTGTATTATTATAATTATATTTTTATATTGTATAACAAAAAACATTAGGTACTTTCGATCAAAAATTGTAAGGATATTAAAATAATCTTCAATTTACTATTTAAACGATTCCAAGTGCTTTTGTAACACTGGCCTTCTTGATAATTATTTATATTTATATTTATACATTATCTGTAAATCCTACTTTACTGTTGATAATGTTTTCGACTTTTACTTCTTAACAATATTATTACAATGGAAAATCTGGAAATAATTCAAATTTTTATTGAAAATAAGAAAATAATAAACTGTATTAAACAATATCAATAAACTGTATAATAATACTGTATTAATAGTATAAATTTGCTTTCCAAAGTTGTTTTAAAAATAATTCGGAAGAATTGCATTTGTCGATAACCAATTTGGATGAGATAAAACTTAAAAAGATGAAAGATTCGTAAGAAAATCACGGACGTAAAGGTACGATGTCCAAGCCGCGGCTACGGCCGCTACAGACTACTGGGGTGATCAGCCGCCAACGTCTGCCTGTTGTTATACACCGGGGACTGGTCACTACGGTTCGTCAAAAAAAAAAAAATTAAAAAAATAGTACGGTTTTAGTGCTCGTTCTGTAAAGACCTATTTATTCTATGTACTAATGTTAAATATGGTTGATACGTACATTGTTAATAACAATACAATTTTGCTGCTTCTATTGAAGAAGAAAGAAGAGGAAGAAAAATTATTGTTTTCCTTCTTAAATCCTCGCTCCCCCCCCCCCCCCCCCCAAAAAAAAACTGACGTTTATATCAAAGTCGTAAAACTGAAGGTTTTTTTGAAATTTAAATTGATAGACATTTATTAAATAATGAAACAAAATTTCGCGAGTTATTTCGGGTTAAATTTGTATTCCATGTACTATCCGTTACTTTGTTTTAGTCATGAACTCCTGCAGATATCACTCTTGAATATTAAGAGTCGAATGACTGGAATGTATTGAACTATGGAAACAAATTAAACCATATTATTTGATATTTTGTATAAATTGTAGTATCTAACAATAATTACTTCATTGGAATTTCATACCGTTATACATCATATTAATATTATATTACTTTACGAGCAAAATAAATTCATTTCAGTCTACATATAATGAAAATAATTTTGATATTAATAAAAAAAAAATATATATAACATAAAAATAATAATAATAGCATAATATTTCATTATTTACCTTATGACGTTAATAACTATCGTGTTTACGGAAGGTGAAATATAATTTTCAATAAATCAAAATACAATATATTTTGCGTACATACGGTGACTGCTTGTGATATCTATAAATTGTTATTCGGCCACAGATTTCGTGATAATAATCCGACTTTTTATGACTAGAATCAAGTATAAATAACTTAAACTTCTCATGGGATTATAATATATATTTATAAACAATTTGAAATTATATATAGAGTAAGCGTGTACATATACATAAAACGGCATACTTGAATCAGAAAATTAAAAGTAGACAGTCATCTTTTACCGAATAAAAAAAACTTTCCATTTTTTTATTCATTAGAATCACCTTTTAGGACCAAAGCTAACTCAATAATAATAATAGTCATAATAATTAAAATTATTATATTACAAAAGCTTACTATCACTGTTAAATACAATATGTTCATGATTAAAAATATATAACTGCTATTCTTTAAAATCAGGTCTTTAACCATATCTTTCCTTTAAGCTTTAGGGCACACATGTATTAACGGAAATGAACACGCTGACTGTAATTGGCACCGTCGTTAATAATTACCACTCAGGTTTTCAGTAGTGTCCTTATACTGATTTAGTCCCATATTATTATTCATACAGAAACAGCGGAAGTTAGAATGGGACAATCTTCCAGAGTCCTACGCTTCTGTATATAGGTTAATATTTAAAATTATTTCTACTTGACCATGGCTTAAATTCATAAAAATTAGTCACGTCTCCATCAGTAGCGGTTCATGGTTTATAAATAGGTAGAGCACGAACTAGTTATTAACGAGCATTGACCATGAAATATATATACACTAGCCGATGACTCGGGATTGGTTGTTATATTGACTGGTGGAAGGCGCTTGCACAACTTCAATCATTAAAATAATAACTTTTTTATTTTGGATTAATATTATCAAAAACTGCTTTTGATATTTTATCACGTATTAAAACTTTATAATAACAAATTCAACTTTTATTCAGAACAATATTTAAAATTACAAGTAAACAATAAATTTATATAATTTGTATAAAATTAGTAAAAAGTAAAATGTCTACTTTGCTTTGCTGAAACAAGTAATTATTTTTAAAAATAATTTCAGTCTTCGGAAATTATAAAAATCTTTCAGTTGTATTAATAACAGTCTAAGTTTAAGTTTAATTAATTCAATAAATAGTAAAACGAAAAATAGTTTGTATCAAAGTAATTAACAAAAATAATATTTTATAATAAACCATGGGTAAATGTAATACTACCGTAAATAGTACTTATGGTAATTATTTCAGATTTATTAATGTAATATTATAAATTAATAATTATACGTAACAATACGACAATAAGCATTTCAAATAAACAATGATCGTAAATATGAACTACCGCTTCAAACGGTGGACGCGTATAGGTGCACAAATTAATAAATAAACATTAGCTATACCGACTGATCAGTAAAATATAATGTAATCTCGTCTAATACAATGGAATATTTTTCAGTCACCACGATTAGGCAGTGGCGTTAATCTTACCATTACGGGTCGAATAAATACTAATAGCAATCACCCATCCATCCCAGAATTATTTAAAATAAACCTTAACTTACAATAACATATTACCGTACACTAGGTACATGAATCAGTGATGGGAATTATTCGACTATTCGAATATCAGTATTATTCGATAATACAGTACAATACGTAACGAAAATTATTCGTTTAAGTTTTCGCGCAACACAAAACGTTTAATAATAATAGGTATTGTAGCATCGAATATTCGAATAATTCGATTATTCGAATATACATTACATCTCTAGCATGAATAATTTAAAAAATTATATTTACCTATGGGTTTATAACAACTATCAACGACCACCCACTATCCAATTTTTTTAGGGAAGTCGACTGATCCTTAACGTGTAACGTGTGCATCACTGTTATAAATTATAAATTTATAAACATTTTAGACATTGTCTTGTCAACATTCAAAGATTATAGTCCATAGTCATCGGTGTTTCACAGTATTAATAGGCTCGTGCATAGGGAGGGGTGTTTGGGTATTTAAACTGACCTGATATTTTAACGAATTTAGAAAAAGAGTATTGCTTAATATTTATATTCGATTTCAGTTTAACATTATAATCAATTGCCAGGATTATTTATATAATTGTCGATTGTAAATCTTTCTAATACTATAAAATTATTACCAAAATTATTATTATGTGAAATAAATACATTTGAAATAATAGGTAGTAAAAATATTGAACCTCGACATAAAAAATTTCCAGGCTCGTCATTGAATATAAACATTAAAGATTCTGAGCGAAAAGCGAGAAATCTACAAGCTTTAATATCTTGATTTTTTCTTTGTCTGTCTATAAAATGTTATCATTAAGGTACATTTAAGTAATTTTTTTATAATTCTCAACAATTTTTCAAATAATTGAGTTTGAATTTGATTAATACAAAATATTTCACTTTAAAAGTAGTTGACATATAAAGTACATTTAAATATTCCGTTTCCATGGTTGATGTTGATCTATTACATGTTTACTTCTAATATTAACGAGCTTGATATTTCATTTTTGTATGAGAATTTTTACTAGCTACATTCAAGTGATCAAGTGTATTCGTATATGAGCTTATTGAATATTATATAAGTAACTAGCAGACCCGGCGAACTCCGTTTCGCCACCAGATTCGTTTTATGTAACATTTCGTTTGGTGATTAAAAGATAAAGAAAAAAAATTTTTTTTGTTATATATTTGAAAAGGAAAATATTTATTTCATTTCACAACAGTAATAAATTCATTTCAATTACCTACTAAAATGAAGTGTTATTTAATTGTTTCATTGTAGTGCTCTTTGGTAAACCACATTTTTTGTTTTTTGGTCTGACGTTAACACAAACAAAGCGGATGGTTTCCCAACTCGTGAACACGCAACGTATAACTGTCCATGTGAAAAACAATGATTTTCCAAATTTATCCCGCAAACACTAAGCGATTGGCCTTGCGACTTATTAATTGTCATTGCGAACGCAAGGCGAACTGGGAATTGCAATCGTTTGAAGTCAAACGGAAGATCAGTCGGAATCATTGGTATTCGAGGAATACATACATTTTCACCTGCGTACTTTCCGTTAATAATGGTTGCCTCAATTAAATTCGGCATAAGTCTCTTTACCGAAAGTCGAGTACCGTTGCAAAGTCGCGGTGGATTCAAATTACGCAGTATCAAAATAACTGTACCAACTTTCAGTTGCAAGTTATGTGGTGGAAATCCTGGTATCTCCAGAGAGTTCAAAAACTCCGTTGGATAATTTACTACATCATCGGGATTTGTTATTGAATCAACGGATTTGTATGTCACCAAATCGCCAGCAATTTTTGATTGAATGGTGAAATTCAGTGCGTGGACATCATTATTCTTTGCTGCAAGAATTGCTCGTTGACTTAACCAAGCATAATTCTTATAATTCTCACTAATGTTTGGGAAAACATTTTCAATAAGAACTAATTGAGTGTCTACAAATCGGCAAAAGTCGTTGGTAAGAGTAATTAATCCAGATGTCGCATCAACTGGGACTTTTCCATTTCCAAGATCTAACAATTGTTTGGAAAATTGTGCAGCACTTTGATCATTTTGAAGTTGAACTCTCATATTAGTGGTTAGCGATAATGTTTTTACGTTATTCCATAAAGGTGATGCCTTTAGGCAAGCATTCAATTCATCTGCAGGCGTTCCACGGGGAACTACTGGCAACGTCTGCCTGAAATCGCCTGCCAACAATATCATCAAGCCGCCAAAGATGTTGTTATTTCTCCGAAGATCCTTCAGTGTGAAGTTAAGTGCTTCAAGTGATTTCTTATGTGCCATTGTGCACTCATCCCAAACAATGAGCTTGCATTGCATTAACAATTTTCCCATTGCACTGGATCGGGAAATATTGCACGTTGGAGTATCAATTGTGTTTAAATTGAGTGGCAACTTAAGCGCAGAATGTGCAGTACGACCGCCATCTAGAAGAGTCACCGCAATTCCAGATGATGCTAACGCCAAAGCTATGTCACATCTTGATCGAATAGTGGCCAAAATCAATGAAATGACAAATGTTTTCCCTGTTCCTCCAGGTGCATCCAGGAAGAATAGACCACCAGTATTATTGTCCACCGCTTGCATTAATGTTTTGTATACTTGTTTTTGCTGTTCATTCAGCAACGGAACATTATTTCTAACGAATTCCTGCAATGTATCAACATTGTATTGCAGCTCTCGATTTAATTCTTGGTTAAATGCATCGTGCATCGATCGATTTGGCGCAATCATTCCTACTTCAATCAGTAGCTTGTTTGCAATAGTCAAGCATTGATCCTCAATCAGAATCAATCCTTCATTGTAGATTTCATCGGTTATTTGGATGTCAGGATTATTCGTTTGAATACGCAAGCGATGCAAGATATCTTCACATATGGCGTCTTTGTATTTGTTCCATAACTGAATTGGTTGTGAAGGAAAACATGTGGTGATGATAATTGCGAACAGCGTTCGTATTTGGTACGCATTTGATGAAACAACTGAATCTGCAAGTGTTAAATCCCAATGAGAATCGTTCTCCAGCAAACCCAATAGTTGACATGCTTCTCGATATGTTTGGCATTGGTGGCCATTCACAGTTTTCAAATGCGCAAATGATTTCGGTCCACGTACATTTACTAACAGCAGTCGCAAATAAAAACATTCATCGTTTCTAGGATGAACAGTGTACATACGACCTAGTGCATCAGTTGAAAACACCTGTGGCCAGTCTGGAACTGGGGTTCCTTGTTTGCGACGTTGGAATTTCTTTGTTGATTGATTCCAAGTGTAATACTTGGGCATTTCAACGTACATCAGCGTCGCTGCGAATGGATCTGCTTCACACATTGCAAAGAAGCTAGTCAATGTTGTCGATGGTGGTCTCTCAGCTCGTTGTGCCGCATTAGCCTCAGTGAAGTAAACTCTTTGGCCATTTTCCAAATGCACTGCTAAATGTACAACTGTGGGATATCTTTCATGAATTTGAAATGACAATAATCGCCACAGTGCTTCATTAGTACTGACGTATCTGCCCATTTGGAAGTTGCTGATTTCGTCATTCACATTTTCCGACGCAATACCAAACACAGCCATGTCGCTGCCTTTTGTGACGTACTTGCACAAATATTTGATTGATTTGGCCGAATGACAACTCTCAACGTTTGCATGTGTTTCGAAAATTTGTGATAGCAGCGGGCAATATGGTACAATGAATTCATTTCCGATCTCAATCTCTTGATTTTGAACTTTAACTTTGATAGTTCGACCGTTATCTTCTTTTGAACGCCGACGATAAACTGGATATCCATCGTTCCCTGTGACTGTTTCAGCAACTAACGGTCGCGGATATCGTTTTGTGCATTTTCCATCAGCCATGCAAGGCGATAATGGATTTAATGCACCGCACGGTCCATGCACCATCTGTGTCGTCACAATGTCATGTAGACGGGGATCAGTGACTGGATCAGGAATTTCAGCTGATATGATGTCATCCACTTCATTTGAATGTAATTTGTTCAGCAACCAAATTAAGATATGAGCATGCAGTAGTCCACGCTTCTGCCATTCCACCGAGTACATATAACAACGTGCGTCACCAAAAACTCGATACTTAGTAAGCACATCCATCATAACCTTGAGTTTTTGCTGAAATACTCTGGCGATTATGTCATGGCGATATTGCGGTTTTTGACCCGGTTCCAACTCGCGTTCAATTTCCGTCCACTTCGGATTGCATGTGACCGTAATAAATAAATCCGGAGTTCCATAATTTCGCACGTACGTCATAGCGTCTTGAGCGTATTCGTGCATGTGGCGTGGGCTTCCGATATAAGTTGATGGGAGAATCGTCAGTCGTCCAATATTCTGAACATCACCATCTGAATGAATAGCATCACGCAAGTGTATATAGTCCTCAGATCGTAGCTTTGGCTGATTGAATCTGATGAACGCTAAACGTTCGGTCTCGACTTTGACATACATGTCGACAGCGAATTGCTGGAATAGCCGACCGCACTTCAGAATGACATTCTCCTCATGTGTACGAATCATCATACGATACGCATAGTAATTCATTGCGCTTAGATTTTTATTATTCGTTGATACTCCTGAAAATGCAAAATTAAATGAATTGTTAATGGAAACCAATAAAAGTAATAATGGAAATAATTAGTGTGTGAATATTGTACCTGTAATTGGATCGACCATCTTCAACGTGATGTCGTATCCGTCTTGCCCTTGCCAATAAATGATTGGATATTGTAACGCATCGTACAAACGATGTGTCTCGTTTACACGATGCATGATATTGCTTCTTCGCTGAACGACAATGTCTCGTGATTTAGTTGGATCGCCAACAATAATTGCAGCAACATCATTAACGGTGGGTGCATTGAATCTTCGCACATGTTCACCTGTTGGAGTACAATCCGCTCTTATGACAAATTTGTGCGTATCCGATGGCATTCGTTCCAATGCTGTTTTGAACATATTAACCACAGCATTATTAGCGTGAAAAAATGCTTGCAACTGTTCAATAATTCGTCTCTTTAACTGTTGTGCTCCCTGTATATTGCACCGCACGTTCAGCTGATCCACCATCGACGAAATGAAATATATTTGCAGAAATTGATGCGGTTCATCTGGTGTTGGCACCATTGAACCATGCAAATGATATATTTGACCTTGTATCTGTAATTGCAAATAATCATTAAAATTTGTTCATGAATACATTGTAAATCGTGTGATGGTGTAGTGTGTGGTGTATATGAAGTTGTTATGTGTTGCAATTATGTGTTGGTTATGTGTGTTGTATCTTTTACCTTGCAAGTCGGCATGAAGCCGCCTTCTCGAATGATATTAGCTCCAAAGGAAGTCATGCGAAAGCAGTTATTGTATTCAAGGATGTGTTGAAGAAAATGGCTGGAATCGGGATCACTTCCATCAAACAATGTTTTCAGTGGCTGTGGTGGTGTAAGTAATGGATCCAGTTTGACTTTTCCACTTGCGCAGCACAATCCAACCGTTTCTCTTTTGAACTTTACCGCATTGCAATATCGGCATATAGTCGTCATTCGTCCAATATCCAAATTTTCATCATCACTGTAGTTCGCAGTGGGATCATATTGGAATGCCAAGCGATTGTATGATGCCAATGATCTTCGTGTGCTCACGCGATGTCTCAATCGGTCATTTTCTCTTATTATATTTTTTCTTTCTTCTCTTAAGTTCCTTGAATAGACTTGTTGCTGGCTTGCATGTCTTGTGCGGCGGCCGATGTTCGCACGTCGTTCTCTAGGCATTTTGGACTATGGACAGAGTGTTGAATTTAACTTCAAATGCACGATCCACATAATTTACACTGAGCTTAAATGAAATTAACTGAGCAGAGAATAATGACTATCTATCACACACTTTATCACGCACCGTTGCTATTGGTTTGAAGTACATGCTATGTATAATAGATGGCGCTGTATGTGAAAAACGATTTCCCCACTTTTCTGTTGAATTTTTCCTGAATTTTCCAGAATTTTCTTTGCTATAAACCTCACGGAGCCCAAGACCTTTCCAACGAATGCAAAACCGTGGAAATCGGTTCGTGCGTTCTGGAGTTATAGCGTCAGGGAGGAAAACCGGACTTATTTTTATATAATAGAAGATAACGGTATAAATGAAGATATCTTTGCAATTGTATTGTTAAGTAACTTGTATATTTTTGAAAAATCACTTTTTTTTTCAATTTTCATAATAATTTAAAACCATCAACTCAGCTGCAGAAGGAAGCTCTACAAAACGACTGAACGAAAACGGATCATCATTAAAAAGTAAATGAAAGTTCGTGGAGGAGATTGATCCATTGGTTGAAATGCTGTTGAGAAAATATAAGATTTTTTACATAGAATAATTATATATTCATAGATTTATTTTACCTTAAATAATATTTAAAAGGACGAAGGTATACGCTGGGAGTAAAAAGGCTGTGGATCCAAAAGTTCCGAGTCTCAAAGATACTTGCATACATTTCCTGAAGAAGAACTTAGACGGTACATATTATTTTCTCGGTTTACGGCGATGTGTACACGATTTAACTCTAGTTTGATTTCACCAGTATATTGATATTATTGTAATATTATGTTATTTTAATTTTTTTAGATTTTAAATCTACTATAGGGATCCCGTTTGACCAACTGGAACCGGCCCTAAAATTGGCTACTCCCGAGCAGTTGTACAGAATTGAAAAAAATAACATTTATCTGATGCAACATACCAATAAACTGTGGGAATACCACACTACGAAACATTTTCGGAACGAGTACCCTGGCACAGGTGAAACGTGGAGAGACGTCTACTTTGTAATTATCAATAGTTTTTTGTTTCTTAACGTAAATTTTATGCCCATCCATTAGTCGCCAGTACGTCATTATGATTTTTGATACTAAGATATAAAATTACACTCATTATTTACAAAACAAGACGTATATATAACATAGTAAGGTTTCTGCGCACATCAGTAAACATGTATCAGTTATCTAGTCATTTTTTCAATTGTATTGGTGATTAATCTTATTTGCATTTAACCATAGTCCATTATTGTTTTGATTTGCGTAGAAAAACGCGATAATAAATTTAATGTATTGCGGTTGATAATGGAGTCAAATTTACTCAAGAACAGACGTGGTATTGTACCAGCACCGTCCGCGAAATGGTTAAAGGACGAGTATGTTATATGATTTTTAAAAAAAAATAATTAAATTGTGTTTAATGACTGCACAATGAATTAGTCATACATTTGTTCAAGGGTAGAGGAGCCATTTCTATAACCTTATGTTATAGATAATCACAAATCTTAAAATATTTTATCAAGATAATATTAAATTTGTTAATATTTATAGTGATATGAAGAAAAAAAATAAGAAAAGCGCCTGAATCTCAAGTATTTGAAAAAACACGCATCCACACACAAGATCGGAAAATAATAGTTAATAATATCGGCAAGTTCATATAAAAAAACGGTTAATGAAAACGTATTGAAATGTATCTAGCGGGATTAATGACAAATATATTTTTATTAAAAAAGAATACAGATACAAAAGAAATGCTGAGTAATTTATGGTTGATAAAGAATTTTATAAAACTTATATATATATATATATATATATATAATTATATGACGTTTTTTGTTATTTTTTTTCCTATTGAAATTAAAATCATAAGATGATTCGGGTTTCCAGTTCGAGAAAATACCTTGTACAATTGTCCATATTAAAAGCATTTTGTCTGAAGATCTACGTCAACGTATCTGAATGTTTGAGCTTTTTTTTTTTATGACAATTGCAAAAGAAACTTTAACAGGGAATTGAAGCCATTTGAAAGAATACGGAAAGTCAGATGGAATCATGGGAATTCTTGGAATAAATGCAATTTCTCCTTTTGCTTGCCCTGTAAGAATGACGGTTTCTATAATATTATTATAATATTATTTCGCAACGATGTTATTTGTATTCTTGTACCGTTACATAAGTTCGGTGGTTGAAGATTACGTAATAATGTAATTGGAGCACCAATTTTTAGTTTTAGCTTTGAGGAGAAAATCCCGAAGGAGAAAGAGAATTGAGAAATTTAGGATGACAAATTTCATACTAAATATTGGTGAAAAAACTTTTTAAAAATTCCAATGTGGTAGGATTGGGGTGATGTACGTGTCTACTGATATATGTACTGATTGTTTGATACTGGGTTTAGAGCTTTGTAATCAGTTTTGATAGTATAGTTGTTTTAGGCCATTGTATTTAAATATTTATTGCATTAAAATTTTTCCTTATGTCAATATAAATGTCACCGCAAAAATACTTAAATTTTTTTTATTCATTTTAGGTAAAAATAAACTCTATAAAAAATGTTCATCTAAATCATCAAGGTAATCTATATATGCAAATTAGTGAAAATATTAGGATGCCAACTTTAAGTATAATATATAAAAACTAAAAATAAAAATTTGCTTTTATACATAATTATTTTGTTTTATTTTCATTTTTCCCATCATTTTTTAGTTGCATACCTACCTATATAGTATTATTTACTTCAGTCACAGTCTTAACTTATATTATGGGACAAATATAAAACCTACATAATTACAAAAATATAACTAATATAAAATATTGATTATTTGTTTACTTCCCCCCCAGATTTTTTTCCTCTTTAATGGCCAAAATATAACGGGGGGCGCATGGTCCCTCTCTTCCCTGCAGGCACCCTTGGTGGTAGTGGTAGTGTTTAAAATGTAGATGGGTGTTCTGAATTAATATGTGCACTCTTAATATCAATTGTCTCTGGTACTGGTAACTGCGCACCGAATTACATTGTATTTTGCGATCCCCGTCTCATGAATCATACGTATTGAATAATTTTTTTTTTTTTAATAGCACCCTGATTTTTCCAGTTTATAACGATTACATTAAAAAAAAAAAAAATAGAAATATTATTTTTATAAAATGACATGTGATACGTTTGCACCTGCGTACCTACGCAAGAGTCGCCACTGTTTGCCATAATTAAACATATCAGATTACGCACTGAACACAACATACTACTGCATCAGTCGTTTAAATTGGGCTTAATAACTGTTCATATTGCACTCTTCCCAATCATGATGGAGCTGACTTAAAATTTCAAAATCTACCTTTCAACTGCTCATCCCTTTACTATCAATGACATGTGTAAATTTAAAATTCTTTTTTTTAACTCTTGGTCTCAATATTATCCTCATTACTGCTTTATCAACCAATAATATAATTATAATTAAACTAATTCTCAATTTCATATTACAATCAGCTTTAAAAATCTACTTGTGTGAGGTTTAATAATTACTTTTTTGTTATTAATTTCTCTTTTTCTTATGATAATTATCAAGATATAATAATTTAAGGTTAAAATCTCGATATAAATACATTAACGCTTGCATTGCTAAAAATAACGCGTCGGTCGACCGACGTACGCCCGACGGACGCGCACGACCGACGATCCTCGTCAGCGCGACGTAGCTGTACGCGCGTAGCAATTTATCAGCGCTGCACTGTAGTTGTTCATATGCATTAATTGATATAGCTACGTTCGACCGACGTCAGCGCTGACCGTCGGTCGAGCACTAAATCCAGCTTTACTGTAATGAGTTTTTACACGTACTGTAAGATTATGCCACAGTTATCTATGGATTGAGTCGACACTTAGTACTTACTACTTGTAAGAGCCACATATAACGTTTAGTTTCAGACGTTTCAATGCATTGTTACTCGATTTTATATGGATTCATTACTTCCAGAAATAATCGATTCTAGGTTTGATCGAGGATTACCAATAAGGTTAGTCATTCCCGAGAAAAAAGTTTAATACTACAATAGTTATAGTATAATTTTTATTATAGTTATTGCGATAAATTATATAAATATAATTACCATAAGACTTACAAATTTATTTGTTATGATTATAGCACCTTTAGCTTTTTATTTTATTTCTAATACATCTTGAATTAATAATTAGATGTTATGAATATTCATTCTAAAACTTTTTTGTAAAAAATTTAGCAACCAATGATTCTCGCATTCGAATTTCAAATGCGTTATACTTATTAATTATTATGAATTGATAAATAATAATAATAATAATATTGAATAATATACATGTCTTGCAGCATATAAACGACGACGGTAATGACTAATGACAGTCCGTGACAGTGACAGACACACACACTAATAATTGTTTACTGACGCACACACTCACAAGGCATATCACGCGTATAAGGTATCTCTATACTCAACCCCTTAGGCTCGGTACACACGGGCATTATTTTGACGTGTGGCACCGCTGCGTCATCGTAATTGTAATATACACACGTGCGTATTTTGACGCGCGGCACCACTTGAACACCAACATTTGAACTACGAAAATTGTGTCACTACGCGAAGTGACTACTGATTATGGAAGTGTACAACAGAAAACTGGTAGTTTTTTGCATATTTAGTTTATAAAAAACTATTTTTCGAAGAAAAACAGGCGTTACTGGGTACATCTCTTAAAGTTAAATATGTTCTCTTATTTATTTCATTATTTATTGCACCTTCTTTCTCATCAAATACCTCGCAAAATTAATGGCAAATATTAATCCAAGCCAATCGTTTTATTAGTCTGTCATGATATGACTCACAAATAAAGTTCCAAACTTCAGGGTAGGTACTTCATTATTTCCGCAATAAAAAGTTCAATGTCAAAAATTTAAAATTGTGTGTTCAAAGCCATTATTACAATAAAAACACGCACGTGTGTATTAATCAATAAATCGCTATGTAATGAGACGCCGAATTCACGATATTTACGACATACGAGTGTAATGAATATCAAGATATGATTCTAAATATATTTGTAACAATAATTTCAAACACACTTTGCTCTTTAATTATGAATTCCAAAATTATTCTCAGTATTCCATGATTAGAACGGAATCAGAGTAGGTTCGTGATTACGTGAGTGCATTTTTGTGTATTTGTGTATAATTATATAATTTGGTAGACATGTTGGCCTGGCTAAGCCGGGATTTACATGCAAGAATAACATTAGACTAGGTATATTGCACACAGATCTATAGTTTTAGTTACATTTATCCCAACAAAAACACTCCGTCAATTCTGTGTAAAAAAACGCTAAGTAAAAAAAAAAAAAAAAAAAATAAGTAAAAATGCTATAAAATGTGTAATATAAAGTGGAATCTAAGCAAATGGTCTAACGCAGCGGTTCTCAAACTTTTTTTTCGCGTATCACTTAAGTATATTATCAATCAGTCACATACCATAAATGATTGAAAATAAAACCATACAAACTTCAAATAGTTAAGTATATTTATTTTAAATAAAAAGGCAGTAAAATACTAAAATAAAATTATTATTTATTTATTAATATATGAAATAAATATTAAATTTTTAATTTCCGTTCTGTCACACCCGGACTTTCGCGTACCACCATGTAGTTTTTCACGTACCATTAGTGGTACGCGTACCACAGTTTGAGAACCGCTGGTCTAACGTATAAAATGTAAATATCCGTAATTAATTCAAATTTAATAAAATTGGTTATTTATATTAATTTATAATATGAATTATTTTAACTAAAATTGATCCAAATTTAGTTTACTTTGCCGGAAACAAATTTATTTATTGTAATGGGCCCTACATTATCTATTACATAAACTTATTACTTAGCTATACATTTTTTAGATTGGATCTTCCGTTGTGTTGTATGTGTCTAGCGGTGGGGGAATGCAATAGTAGTGGGAGACGTACGCCACTGTCGCTTGAATCCCCATCATCCGTCTCCGACTACATGACGCGTTTAATACAGCAGTCGGCGGCGTAAGTAATATAAAAAGATCATTTAAATATCCACAGTTTTTTGCTCATAACTAAAATACTATTCAACCGATTCCATTGAAAATTATAAAAGCACGTAGCCTATGATTTTCTCGATCGATTGATACCTCATTATAACGATTTGGTCCATTTATTAGGCCTACAGCCTTTAATAAAGAATACCATAATATTAACACGTATTAAATGGGAATGTTTAGATTGCTGTATATATACTCGGTCGAGTGCCGCCTTCTTTTTTTTTTTACTTAGCTCGCGAAACTACTGTGTCGCTGGATTGACTGAAAAAACGTATACACGTATAATGTATTATTGCCATAAACGAGGATAGAAAGTGCCTGGGGGAACGGTTTCCAAGTTCTACCCACCCTACTCCTGATACATGCCCGAGAACGGATAAATAATACGGTTGTAAGTAGTTAATATTAACATTAAACTGTGATTATTTGTTCACTTACACCGGGAAAAAAAAATCAGATTACTTATATCATTTCATGTTGTGGTATACTTGGCAATAATTATAAATTTCTTGTTCGATCGTGTAGGACAAGGAAATGACGGGTGACGACAAATTATTTTATTTTGGGTACAAATACCTTATATTTAAAGAATAATAAAATAATAATAATAATAATAAGAATAAGAATAAAAATAAATGTGGGCGCCCAGTTGTAAATACAAAATGTATAAAATATTTTATAACAATAATAATACGCCTTATCGGCTATAACACAATATAATAATAACAAAATAATTGTAATAATAAAAAACCACGGCGGTCCAATACAAATATAGAATAAATAATAAATAACGGAATCGTTATGAAAAGCTAGCATCTACCTCGAACGGTCTGGTGCTCGGATGGTTGCGCCCACGCGATCGTGCTAAAAGCACGTGCGATGAACACCAAGACCGGCGGATGTCTACATCGACGGTGAGCAAAAGATTATCTGAAACGTTCTCCAGCGACTGAACGTCCGGACAGCAAGGCACGACGGTGTCACTTAGCGGCTAGTACGACGTTGAAAAAGAACCGAGAACAACTACGTCGACCGTTGTGGACGTAATCCAAACCGCATTCAAAACGTCTTGAAAAAGGAGTCGGAAACGATCACGCTGAGAGCCACGGACGAACGGTGAACACGAAGTAGATAAATCAAAAATAAATAACTTTGGACGGACGACTCATAGGTTCGTACTACACGATCGCTACACACCACGAAGTTTCGGCAGACCAATAAATAAAAATGCTGACGATACGGTAAAAATAATAATAATGAAAAATATGATCGTACGTAACGAAAACGGTAATTAACGCCACAAGAAACGGTCGTCACGGGAAGCACGTGGCAACCACACGAAACCGTTGTGTCATCGACTACGCACACGAACGAAGAGACCGACGATTTTCGCGCGGAGGAAGAAGAAGCAAAAGAAACACGCGCCACAAAAGCGGCGCTCGTTGGCCGAACCGGTCCTCTTGCGACGGGGCATAAGGGGGAGGGCGTGCCATGAAACTTCTCGAAGCTTCGGGAAGCTCATGGTGCAAATGACATGTGTTTGGCGCGCATTTTAAAGAAAAACCGTAGTGCTCCGCCGCACGAACATTTCTTCATACAGTTACATCAAAGTAATTAAACGATACCGCACAGTTAAATAGGTATAATAGGCATTGCAATGAACTATTCAATCAATATGCCATGTACTATTTTAAAATGTGTGATACCATTACATATTACAAATGTTTTTTATTTACTATTCTACTACCAAACTAAATGTTTATAACATATAATAAAATTGTTCAAATCAGGGACTGGAACCCAATCGAAAAAGATCGGATTTGAACCGAAACCACTTAAAAATATTTAAACCTAAATTTTAACCAGAACCCATAAAAACTTTTTTAAAGCAACTGAAACCGAAACCCACATTTTAATTTTAAGTTGAGTAATGGCTAATGAGTCATGACTAATGACAAAGAAGTAAAAAAAAAAAAAAAACAGTTTTCTTATATAAAACTATGTAATACAGTATACACAGTAGGGTAATTTAAATAAAAATTAAATTTTTTTTTTTTTTTTTTGATCAATTACATTGCATATAATTTAGTACTCCAATGTTCGGTGAGATTTTAACAATAGTAACAACCTATGCTGGATATTGGTAGTCTAATGAGTTTCTAAATTTTATATTTTTCCTAAAGTGATTATAATGTACATACATTTTTACAATACTCTTCCTCATTTATGTATGCTTAGACGAATTATAAATACATTTGACTCCTTACTATATAGATTTTATGTTTATGAATTTATTCTTATTTTAATAGATCACCATATTTAAATTACCCAACTATTAGCCAATATTATGTAGAAATCAGACTTTAAAGATGGTAATGTAAAAAATTAACGTAATCTTGCATATTTTAAGAAATAAAAAAATTCCTTGTCCTTGAAAAAAATAATAAAAACAATGATTAATAATTTGGGTTAAAACCGTTTTTAACCGGAACCGAAACTGATATTTATTATTCACAAGAACCGAAACCGATACTAAAACCGATACGTTCCATTCCCTGGTTAAAATGTTTATCACAGAGTTTGATAAAACCAATGATCACACGTTCAATAGTTGAATGGTATCAATTTCGCGGTGATACATGTTAAGTTCCACGCCTACTACCATATTGCGGTATATCTAATCGTATATTCTAATCGTAACTCCGCGGTTTAACCAATCGAAAACGAAATATTTGATACTTACCGATGTGCTAAACACGGTAAAAGAACGGTTTCTCCGTGATGATTACCGTTTGAACCGAATATCTACGATTTCCGAAGAACAATCTAATCCCGAATATCGACTCTCGTAGACATCCCCGTCGACCGTCAATCTGCGGAGAGGGGTGATTGGAGGGGAGGAGAAACTCAGGCTTTATTGTAAGGTACAGTAGGACACTAATTGTGCATTAGGAACGATAAAATGTGCTGTAGATTTAACAAACATGCGCACATGATTATTACTAAATTATTGAGTATTATAAAAGGCGATTTTACCGTTTATAAAATATCAATAAGAATAAATAAATGATAAACATGACGAATTGTTTGAACAGTGGGCTAGTGAAACCGAAATTGGCTACTTCCACGTCTTTGGACTTATTATCTGCTTCATCAGAATCAATGAAATGAGCGTGGAAAGTGTGGGGCGAAGCCCCCTTGTAATATATATTTATTTGTGCAGTTGGAAAAAATCCTTACAACAAAGCTTGGAGAAACTGACGGTTTGGGTGTTGGTTTGATCGTTCTTTGGTAGATGGCGGACGGAGTGATGATCGATTCCGAAAATCTCGGCGCCGAGGGGGTCGCACTGCTTTGCGTTTGGGGCGGACTCGACAGTCCTCGCGTACCGTCCGTGTGTCGTGCACGTTTCTTCCGCGTCGCGCGTTCAACTTCGTCTCGAACCGTTTCGCGTCGTGTCTAATATTAAGTGCATTATTTTGGTATACCGGTCGCCGTGTACCACTGCCAAAGTGGCCGACGTACGTATTGAAATATCGTCCGATCACCGGTTTAACTTTTATTTTTTTTTTTTTTTTTACTCCGTGTCCGTTTATTTATTTTTCGTCTTTGTCAAAAGTGCCGTCAAGTGATTGTCGTGTGTGATAATAACGTTAAGTGATTGTGTGCGTAAACGGAGAATTAAAATAAAGAAAAAAACTGTCGTCAAACGCAGATAAACTGGATACGACACTTTTGTCAGCCGGTGAGTATCTTTAACGAACATATGTTTTAAAATAGTTTATTTTCAAAGAGTAGACAGAATTTTCATTTTATCCTTTTTTCAACTATTATCGATGATTTATATTGTTATTGTTATTTTTGTTAATTTCATTAAATATATAATGGGATCCACTGAAAAGGGTCGTGTGAGGGTTCATTAGTTCAAGATTTACAATATTATATTAATTAGTTTTAAATTCATATTAATACAATTTACATTTGATTGATTTATAGTCTAGACTTATAAATTAGGGTTTATTAAAACATCCAATTCAGGTAACAATAATTAATATAAAAAAGGTATAGTATAATAATGTATAATAAACAGGCCCGTAGCCAGAATAAATCATCAGGCGAGGCAAACCAAATTTTAGGGGGACATTAGAAAAAAACATTAATACTATTTTTAATTTATTTATTCTGCTGTACATTTTTATCGGAAATCCATTAATAATAATTTCATTATAACTCAATATAACTAGACTTTGGATATTTTTTTAGAGCTTGAAATAAGAATTTTATTTTGATAGCATAAACTAAATAAAATATTAAATAATAAAAATTACTTATTCGACTTGTACAGTTCTTGAAGAACTTTCGTTGCCTCTGATACATTTTTCCGTAGTAAAAATAAAAAATACACGCCTATTGGTCGATTTTTTCAATTAATTTTTTTGTCGTCTTTTCAAACAAAAATAAAAGGTGTAGTAATAATTAAAAATGTAGTAATACAATGTTGACAATTATCATATTCTCGTCAATCAGACATTTTCGTATTTTCCGAAGTATATGCTACAATAGTACTTAAAATAACTTTTCATGTTAAAAAATGCTTCTACTGTCAATAAAATTATCAGACAATTAAATGCATATCTAGTGTTCACATGCAAATGTAATACTTGGTGGAGAGGGGGGAGGACAATTAGGTCTAAGGGAGCAATACCTAACCTTGCCCACTGTAGCTACGGGTCTATTAATAAAACATATTATGTAATCAACATAGGTTATCAACATGGGTCTAAAATATTAAAAATTTTATACATATTTTGTTCATGCTGCAGCCAATAAGTTACTTTTTTTAAAAACCTTTTAAACATTGACTTGTTTTGATTATTATTAGTAGCATATTAATTTTTTGAGCCTTATATATAAGTAAGTAAATTGATTTAAATTTCTATGTATTAAAAATACGGTAAACTTTGATAATTGTCTTCTGTCCTAATAATGTTCATTACTAGATGTTCAGTTATTTTTAATTAAATAATTTACTAATGCTAAAAAGTACATTAAATTCTTTGTATGGATATTTTGTGTGGTACAAATGATTCTTTTAATATTCTATGTTGTATTATTTTTACAGGTTTTAATTTTGAATAGTAGGCACCTCCCCAAATGGAAATACCTTAGTTAACTATTAATTATACTTTTGCTGATATATGGTTATCAAGTATCATTTATAATTTATCAAAATACATCCAATAAAATAAGATGCGGCGTTCCTTTAAGAGACTTAAAATTTGGCACCCGGAGCAATTGCTCCTCTTCGCCCATCTTAATACGCTTCTGCGGTGAATAGTACTTCTGTGCAATAATACATATAATATAAGCAATGGTGTTTACTCGATATCGAAAAATTGAATGTATTTTCCAATGACAAGTTAAAGTTGTATATGTCAAAGGTTATTAATGAATTATGTATGATAATCTACGTAGAAATATTGAGGTTTAATCAGGGGTTTAATGTATATAAGGCAAAATGATCTAGTGCCCCTTAGTTTATATTTGATAATATAAATATTATCATTTCTAAAGTTATCGATTCAGTACTTTTTTACTCTGTATATTATTGTGTCCACATCATATCGACCCCATCTAGAATATATCCTGATAATATAATATCCTTCCAATCCATTAGAAGTATAGCGCAAGCCATAATATTCTTTCACCGATATATCCGTTCGGTAAAATGTATTTTCACCAAAATAGCTTTTATCGAGTTAACCCTGCAATTAATTAAAAATTTTTATTTTATATTTTATGCAAAATTTGAAGCGGTTATGGACCTACAAGGCCCAGTAAGCCAAAAAAAAAAAAAAAAAATATTTTATTTTATAATAAGTTATCTATTTGAACAAATATCTTGTATCCAACATTACAAGATTTGAAAATACTTTTTACGTATTTACCAAGGTACCTATTTAAATTCAATGTTTCAATATGATTTTCACTGTAAAGCATACTATATTGTTCTAGTTCTGGATACTTTAATAAAAAAAGTTATCACTAAAACTTTTGACATAGATTTACTATTCAAAAGTTTGATGACGGAAAAATAAAACATTACAAAACCAATTTATTCTTAGTCTTATATTATATTTATCATATATTCGAGTTTTTTCCGAAATTTATAAGAAAAGACTTAAATAAACAAAAATAAAAATAAAAAGATACTCCATATATAATACTCTATAAATTAAAATTTTAAATGTGAAATGCACTTTTATATTACATTAAAAGTCTTGGATTATTATTATTTTTTATTTTTTTAATATTTAAATTTTAAACTATTTTATATTTACCTAAGAGAATTTTATAAATACTTTAAGTTATAAAAATAATACAAACACAACTGTAAGTCCATATTGCTTGTAAACTGCAAAGTTTATCATTGATTTTATATTAACAATACTACACATTGTTCTACCTACTTCAAAATGAATGACTTATACAATATGGTGCTTAAAGTTCTACCGACTATATGTTATGTGTATTTTAGTATTAAGGAGGTAAAAACCGTTTTTTTTCTAACCAACGATAAAATTATTTTTGGAAAAAATACTTTTATTCTATAAATATGAAGTGTAAGTCATGTTTTTTAATGAAATCCGAAAAAATTAAATAAAATTAATTTAATTATGGAATTATATATTTATATTATTAAAATAATAGTATATTGTTATATTCTTGTTTTATATAAAACATTAATGTGTCTCTTCGATGACATTATAAATAAAAACATAATAGTCAGTAAAATGAATTCATAATTCCAATACTCCAATACAAGTTCTATACATTAGTTAAAATATGTTTACAATCGATGAAAAACTGACCTGTTTTGACAAGTGTAACTGTCCTGCCCATAATTTTTGACACGTGATCGTTATTTTATAAATAAGTAACATATATTAACGTATTTTAAGTGATGTTGTGTTTATGATTGGGAACAATAACGCTCAATTTTGACATATTATTATTGGGAAAATAATATTGGACCGACAAAACCAGGACTTACAGTTTATATAACCAAACAGGTGGCCGAAAAAATTAATGTTTAT
Organism: Sipha flava; assembly: GCF_003268045.1. Lineage (NCBI taxonomy): Eukaryota > Metazoa > Arthropoda > Insecta > Hemiptera > Aphididae > Sipha > Sipha flava. The sequence goes on along the minus strand of NW_020271856.1, from coordinate 1,106,743 downwards.
CAAAGCTTTAGCAATATATCAAATTTCAAGGACATTACTAGATCTTTTTTTTTTGATACCCTTTTCACATTCCTAATGAAAATGATTTTTTATAAACTTTATTTTTATCATTACATAACCATTTATAGTTAATTTACCATCATTAATATAAAATATTAGTGATGTTTTTTAAAGAATAATTACATCTTTAACTTTAAAGACAGATGAAGCTATGTATATAAGATGAAAAAAGAAATTGTGAATAGTAGAAAACTTTGAGTCTACGAATGAAAAAAATTATCCCTTCGACATGGATTTCATTTTGGATTTAATGTAATAAAATAATGTTTATAAATAAATCAAAGCCATTAAAGTTATTAATAAAATTATCTAACATGTCAACCTTAATAAATATATACGCGACTTAAAGATATCTAAATATGCCATTTTATTGGTGTACAATGAGCTATTGATGTTATATTAATAATATAATATAGGTAATATAGATGATAAACCAGAGATATTATTTTTTGTTATTTTTATATTTTTGGGTTGTCTATCATGTTATCAGTTTCTAAGATTATTAGATAAACATAAATATAAGAAGGAGATAATTAATAATGTAAAAATCATAAAAAATATATCGGCCCATTGGTCTATGGTTCATTGAACTATTGACACTTTCACAATATTATTAGCAGTAATGTTTTAATGTAAACAGTAATGACCAAATGCGATTTTTCATTTTATTAAACGAAATCATGTCTATTAAATTGACTTTTTTTGTGCTTTTGGTTTGTGAAGTGTTTTTATTGAGTTTATAATATAACTTCAACAGTGTTGGTAGTTGTATGATTGTTACAAATTTTAAACAGTTCAATTAAGTTAAACAACGTATGCGATCACTATAATACATATAATCGTATGTATACTTGATGTCAGGTTGCATTGTGGTTGACCGTTGAGCCAGATGCGATCTGGCTGTGGTTATACTCGTAAATTTTGGTAATTTTTCAAATCAACCGCAATTATGAAAAATTAAAAATAACAAAACAATACTCGGCTAACTTACTCGACTTAATTAATTTACGACCATTAAATATTTTTATCAATACACACCGGGTTACATGTACGAAATTCTATAGACTTTTATTGTTTTAATCATTTTTAAATGCAAATACAATGTGTACAACTACACCTTATGTACATTATAATAGCATCCAAAAGACCATTCAAAAATTGGTCATAATAACCGACAACTATTATAATTAAAATATTATAAACAATTAAATTATATTCGATTATATATTTGAATGAACAACATATATTTTATATTAAGTTTGTCTTTTATAAAAATAAAAAATATGTGTGTATTTTAAAATTAAAAATTAAAAAAAATTAAAAAATCATTCAGTATATTTTTTCTAATTTTTTAAAATATATTTTTAAAATTATTTTATTCAAGGTAATAGAAGTTGATAATTATATATATTTATTTTCTTTAAATTTAATATTAATTATATATTTAATAAATCTATTTTACAGCATTCAAATTGAAATGATGGATAAATCTTCGTCAAGTGTACCTAATTTCTTATTTACTATTATCATTCTGCTAGGGTTAGAATATTCGTTCAAAAGATTATTAGTTGACGTACGTCTTATTACGTACGAGACGATATGCGCTGAAGGTAATGCACACCAACTGATGAGCCTCGGAGGGGTGTGGTAGACATATGGATAGTTCCGTGTACAGGTATTCGATCCGTTTAACGAGGGCGCGAATATCCTTCAAGATAAACGTTAGAGGACAGGCATCTACGCTGGTCGGGTGTAGCAGGTGATCAACGGGGGTGCAGTGTAACTCGACGGGTGACGAGGATGACGTTGGGATGTTAGTAACGGTTTGGAGTTGGGGTAGGGAAAATGGATCTTCCGCCACGTGTCAAAGAGATTTGAATACACTTAAACTTTACCGGACTCCTTGCCCCCACGTCCCGCATATGTGCGAATCGTATTTATATATCGGCAAACTTTAAATGTACCGAAAACTTGGCGGTTGTATAACAGTACGACGGTCGTGTGCTGTACGGCCTCCAACGTGGTTTATAATGTAATAACGGTGTTCGCGGCCAAACTATTATCCAACCCGTATGCGCGTACGTGTGTAATCTAACACTGTGTATATACGTATGTGTATACGTGCCTCTAACTTATTATAACACCGTTTATTTGAAAAAACACGTCCATCCCGTGAACGTTAGTTGTCGAATCAAACCGTCATGATCACAATACCCCCCACGCGTTTCAACCTGTACACTAGGCCGTATTCGTCCGATGTTTATGTGAATACATGCTATTTTTGTCTTAGGATATAGACACACCAGGGGCGTATTTATGGGGGAGGGCTGGGAGGCTTCTCCCCCTCCAAAATTAAAGAATTGTTTATTAAGTCTGCTTATTATGTCCTATCAGATATATATCGTAAAAGTTCAATATAATTTTAAAAAGAATTATTAGTAACAACGAACAAGTTATTCACGTAAAGTGTCTGACGATTTTGATCGTAACGATTATACCATTGAGTTCGGTACATTGCACTTAATTTTGACGTACGGTACTGATGCACTATCGTGATTTCGATTTCTTTTACTTAAAATTGATTTACTGATATACACGCGTTGTCATGTCTTAATCACCGTACAATATTTATACGAGCCCGTATGAGCTAAAATATTTCCGAGAGTGACGGCGACAATCACGGTGATAGGTTTTCGTCGTATAGTTGTTATTTGTTTTCGCTATTATAGATAAATGTTGTATACTAATTTTCCAATTTTTGTTTTTAATAGGCTGAATTGGGGAATTTCAGTTGGAGAAAATGCCACAGCCCCCCCCCCAAAAAAAAATATATTTAAATACGCCCCTGAGACATATACAATAAAATTAGGTGTTCATAACATTTTAGATTGTCACGAAGTGATTGATACACATTTTTAATCGGTTCACTCAGGTGTTTGTTGGTTGATAAAATAAATAGAAAAATACATACATACAGATTATACCTTTCAATTATCATATGTTACGCAGCGGATGCTCGAATGTATATTGTACCTTGGGGAACTTGTGCATTTGATAAAATTTAGAAATTTTGACCATTAACTTTGGAAAACTTTTCGAATCGGACATTTCTTCACTTCAGCAGCAGAGCACGAATTGTTGTGCGTGATTTAAGATTTTACTGCTTTTTCGTTCTCTCTCGCTGTTTTTTGTGACTGACGAAAACAGATAGGAATTTGTTCAACCTAGGAAAATGCGTAAAATGTAGGGTATAATGTTCTAAATGTAGGTACAATGTAAATAACGCTCAAAGATTAATACCTTACTACGTACATTCAAAATATCTCAAAATAGGTTTGCCGAGAAAAACGTATTATTTCGAACCCCATATATATTGCGTCTCTTGGAATTTAAAACCATTCTACAAATTTTATATTTCAGGAAAATCATTTTATTCAAGTCTTGTGTATTACATATATGAATACAATTATAGTATTTAAACTAACCGTTTTTTCGAAATTAATTTTATTTTCCATATGAAATTAATTTATTGTTAAATATTAGATCAATATTTGATGATTAGTATTAAGTTTTAAATATTGATTGTTGTATTTAAATGTTTAATGTTAATCTTAATTTATTCCATATGTCTGGTCATAATTGCTATCATAAATAATTGTATGATTGAAATTTTTTTATTAATAATTTTTCTTTCTGTAAAATCATCAAAATTTTTTATTCGATAAAGGTGGTTTTAATATTTAATTTTTATCTAGTTTTTTTCTATAAAATAAGCAATTGATCAATTTTTCATTATGTACAGTCAAAAAGATGAACCAAAATTAATTTATTTATATGAGTTTACTATAAATATATAGTTTATTATAATTTTTGTATAAAAAAACTATTTTGTATGTGAGATCTACCTATTGAGCTACTATTTGTATTGTAGTCGTAATTTAAAATAACAGTGATTCATAATTATCTATATATATTATTAAAACGTGAGACGATTTCGTCAGACAGTTATATGAACAGTTCTATTGCACCGATTTTTATAATTTATTTTTGAACGCAAGTACTCAGTGTGAATATGAACTATCCAATGGGAAAAGTCTGAAAATATGATGACCTTGAGTTGGGTCCTAAATTTTAAAAATAGTATGAATTGGGTCCGAACTTATTATATCGAGTACATGAGTTGGATCCCTATATATTTTATCGAATACATGATTTGGGTCCCGCTTATTAGCGTTACCCAGAAGACACCATGTGGAGGTTGGCTAGAAAGTCTTCCAAAAAATTTGGTTTTTTGTTATACAAAGGTAACTTGTAACTGTCTGATGTTAACATTATTAAAATATTAAAATTATTATTAAATTAGAATTTTTTTTGGGTAAAAAATTATTGAGTAGGCTAGATTTTGGCTCAAATTTTAATTTATTTTTACTTTATCACAAATAATTTATTTATAATTATATAGTTTAAATTAGGGAGAAATTTAAAACACACATCTTTCATAGGGAAAACTAGAGTTGGGTAATTAAGATAACAACAAGATAAAATCAACCGTGGACCCAATTCACGTATTATCAAATGTGACCATAGACCAAATTCAAGTATTATTAAATAACACCGCGGACCTAACTCGTGTTTTTTTTAAGCAATCAAATATCTCGGGACCCAACTTAAGAGTTCCTAACCATTGGTTTTGTCTACGCATGTTCCTACACGAATAAAATTTATAACGAATACTAATTTCCTTTCCACTTTATTCAGTCTTAGGACTAACAATGTACGTAGTTGGTGTGGTTAAAATTTGTTTGTTTTGTGGTTTGTAATAAAATTTAATCCAATTTTTAATTAAATCTTTTTCATATACTTCTATAATAGTGTACAGTCATCCACATGTATACTTACTCAATATAATAATAATAATATAAATCCAATTTTTCGTGGTTTGATACGAAAACTCAAATTTTTAACATAATCATACTGCGTATACTGTGCTAAAAAAGAAAAAATTGATTTATCGTATCATAAGTAGTGTAGTGTAACACATTTTTATTACTGTTCAGAGGAGTAACTAATAAAGATAGGTAAATAGTAGATAATAATGCATTTTATTTTCAATCATGGAATTGTATGTAGGAAATTACATATTATATATTTACTATAATTTTGCAATTTGTAATTTTGAACTGTAATAACCCAATAAAAAAATAGAAATTAAGAAGGTGTATAGTTGGATTTACCAGATTATTATTACTTTCCTCCTAATTTAAAGGATGGACTTAAGAATTACAAAGGTTTGAGAGCAGATCAGTTCAACTAGATAGCCTTATAAGCTAGATAAAATAGCACTTACTTGATCTATGGCAGATGAGTCGATGCGTTACATAGATGAGCCCATCATCTACAATTATTGTAGAGATAGAGGAAATCAATTGACATAAACACCGTATTCACAGCTAATTATGGAAACTTCTCGACACTCGCTCAAATGAGACATAATTTAAAAAAATTAATAGTAGACAATCGCACTTAGTTCATCATAATTAACTCTTTCCTTCGCGTCGGTGCGCATATATATGACTAAGAGCTCCTTGCGCACGCACTGGCTGCCTATAGGTCAGAGCATCGGGAAAGGATTGTGTGTCCTGTTATATAAGATCGTATGGCGAGATAGACCTTGGATAGATCCTTTGAGAGTTTGACTTATTTAATTTATCAATAGTTTATTATTGGGTTAGGCCTCTATTATTTGAATTGTGTTTTTTATGCGCGTATCAAAAGAATCGTTATTTATTGGTTTTACAAGTGGTAGTATAAACTATTGTAACATATTTTTGATACGATTATTATCGAATGATGCACATCATTACAGACAGTAGTGTATTCGTAATTTTTTTTTAAGGTATACGCTCATCACATAAGCGTATATTGATAGGAGGGGGACTAAACCCCTTAAAAAAAAGAAAAAATGTTTTACCTACCTAAACTCAAAATTACATTATATGATGGGGACGTGGGATATACTCCCGTCAGACTTTTTTCCTAAGAGTGGGGGGGGGGAGTGTACAACATTTTAACAAAAGTTATTTTGGGGGATTTGAAGTGGGTGAACGCCCCCTTAGTCTCCTTGGATCCACACTTGCTATGGAAGTCTATATTTTAAACTTATCTTTAATTAACTCATAGGTATATATAATATATGAAATATAATATTTATTTTCATGAAGCCTAATGTTTAATTATGTGAATACTGACTAAGTGACAACTGACAATAATATAATAATTAATAATTACAATCTATTCAAAACATTTTAGACAGATCGGTTAATATTGTGATAAATTTATAAACAAAACTTTTGTTTGAACAAAACTAGTTTGAACTATATATATTTTAATTTTTAGTAAAACTTAATATAAACAGCACAAAAGAAAAATGTTTTTCATAGAACCTTTATTCTTTCAGGGTACAAATGTGGTGTACATAGTATCTCATTCACAACAGTTACTATAAAAAATAGTTAGCAGTGCAAAGTGTACAAAGTTTAAATACACACACATAATATGTATAATATAAATTGTGTGTGTATGTGAATTATATTATGAAATATGTATTATATTCTCAATTCATTTTACATACAAGTATGATTATTAATTATTTATGTCATAGAAATAATTGAACTATTTAGTTAAAATATTTGTGTTTCATTGATGTCACCGTTATATGTTAAATCATTCAATTTTTTGTTTCGTCGTTTAGTCTAGTATTAAATAAATTATAGTAGCTTATATGTTTTTAAAATCAAATTTAATTTTCTTTTTAAAAAAGAAACTTACAATAACCTGTAATATTTTGATAATATTTCATTGAAAAATTCGAAAATTTGCTTGTTGAATGTATCTTTGGTATCCAATTTATTTTCTGATATTTGCTTTACTCTCAATCTATTATATTAAAGTTTTTCATTAAAATTACTATAATATTATCAAATACCTAGTATTGGGCATAATTTGGAAGTACAACATTTGTGTTTGGTATTTAGTTCAGACTTCAGTAATTTTAAAATACAAAATAGTGTATTGGAAACACAAATTAGTAAGGTTATGTTTCAGTAAATTGTAATGAACTAATCATAGTAAGTATACCTGGTTTCAAAGGATAATATACCATTTTCGCGACCGGTTTTCGTTCAGCAGCGCGCATATCCCAAAAATTATCACCGGTCGCTATGAACTTCAGCTAATTTTCACCTATATACATCCAAAGCAACTATACGCGATTGTCAGGTACCACCAATAATTTGTAAACAATTTAATTTAAATACGATGTATATTTGTCGATACAGTTGTGATCGGCGACCGATGTGCACGATCGATGCCTCGTTTCGGCGAGAGTGAGAGAATTCGACCTTGGGACGATAGACAACTGTCAGTCGATATGCGCGAAAATGGTATGTTCTTTTTTGTAAAGGAGGGTACATATCATAGACCTTATAATAGTATAAAGTCTATGGTACATACATATAATTTCAGTAAATTGAACCGTTTTACCTAATGTTTATTCCCCTCCGTGCACTACGTACGCGTTCAGATTTTATTTTTAAATTCCCAGCAGTATACTGAGAATCCTAATTGCTATTGTATTATCCACATCGGAGAAAACAAACGTTACAGGTAGCGAGGCTACTTGGCTGGTATATTCATTCGTACAACTGTACAAACAAAAACATTCCCTTAAAATAACACCGAAATAATAAGATTGCATATCAAGACATCGACTTCGTTCAAATGGATGTTGTCGACTTACGTAAAAATTACTGAAATGCACTCATCATAAAACACATTCTGACAGCAAATGTTTCATAGACAAATAAAAAAGCAAATATATCATTTTACGTTCCGATAGTATGTATGCTTCAATTATTAGAAACGAAAACATCTATGTTACATATTTTAGTCTAACATGTGAATGTATGATTATTATTTTATTATCCGCATGATTAATGTTATTCAATTGGAAATTGCCTGTGCGTTGTTGTCGAATAGAATAATATAATGGTATTATTTTTGTTTCCCTGTTAGTAATAATAGCAAAACAATTTAAAATTTTCAATTTTTTATTGATGTCTTTAGTTGAAATATTTTACATATATCTATAGTCACATATATAGTCACTTGTGGATATTTTAAATTCTTTTGATTAGAACGATATATTATAAACTAAAATGTATTATGATATATCTCCAAATACAAACCGGATAAACGGAAAATTATTTATTTTTTTATTTTTGTTGAGAAGTCAATTTGAATACTGCATTGTTTACGTAAAATCAGATGGAAGATTTTTCATACTACATCAGTTTTGTTTGGAGAATCATTTTTTGAGGTATTTTTTAACAACAAAAGAACGTGTGTTTCGGAATTTTTAAAAGATTTTCTCTGGCTCCTCTTTAGTTTCATTTCTAAAAATAAATATTAAAATACATAACTAAGGAAAGGTACATCAAACGAATTTTTTAGGATTTTGTATGGTATATATTTTTTGGAAATATCTTTTACCGTCTTTTCAAAACTTTACTGCTTCTCTCTTTAGATATTTCACTCATTATGTCTGTTACCAACATAGGAATAATTTTTTTTTTTTTTTGTTGACCAACTTTCTTTTTTTTTTTTTTTTTTTTACTCAGTAATTGTTATCCTGCCCAATAATTCACACATTCTGAGAGATATTTGTCGTTTTTATCAAAGTCTAAAAATAAGAATTTGATATATATATACCGAAAAAGTAAAAATATACCTTTAGTTTTCATCATATTGAAAAATGTTTCATTCAAAAAGTAGTTTTGTCCGTTTATCAACTTTATAAACCGAATTTTACATCATTCTCATTGTAAAATTCTGTATACAATTTTGGGGCCACATATTTTAATATTATAATTGTCTACTCATATGATAAAAAATATATTAAATAGTTGATATAAATATATAATATATATAAATGTATAAAAATGACTTATGCACAAAAATTAGTTTAAAAAAAAAGTAAGTAACGGTTTTATTTCTATTTTAAATCACTGATATAAAAAAAAGTACAGAAATTAATCAAACATAATTTATAGGGTGTAATGTGTACATAACAGCAACGTTTATGATATGTGTGGATATAGGATATTTATCTTAGAAAATTATAGGTTATAAATAAATAGTTATATTTTTTAATCATCATATATTAATGAGAGATATACAATAACTAATTAATTGTACCGAAGATGTAGCATACACTATTATGCTTTAAATAATAATGAATTAAGTTCGTGTGTTATAACTGAAATTAGATGAAATAGGCGGATTTATACAAAATGTAAAATATTCGGTTCTACAAAAGAGCACTTAATAATATTTCAAAGAAAAAACTATTATGCCATTAGGTTTGATCACTGTGGTCAGAAACAGAAATCTAAGTGTGTATACATAGGTCATAAGTCATAATTATTTTAAATTTATAAACGATTAACTGGGAGTGTAAGATTTCTTCAGCATCTTAAATAAACCAACTATGAAATAATAGCATTTTATGATCAGCTGTTTTTGATGTAAAAAAATAACAATATACCACGCAGATTAGAGATTTATTTTTATTTTTTATAAAGGCACTACGATTCCGCTAACAATAAAAGGAAATTGTTAATTTTAAATCGCAGTTTGATTTAACTTAAAGCCTCTATCATCATTGCTCATTATACGTTTAGATTGCTTCCGAATCAATGATTTATTTTGTTTTATTTATTCTATAACTCTTAATAAATACGATAAGTATTATATATTTTATGTACTTGTTACGTTCGTGAAGTTGGCCCACTTTATATTTAAATATAAATATTTAATATTTATTTATTTATTAATATTTCAATATTAATAATATTATTAATAATATTTCAATTTTTTTTTAAATCTGTGCCATTATTTTGCAAGTTATTTGCAAGTATTTGTAAGTCAAGTTTTAGAATTTTCAAGGCCCAAATTTCACCGTGAAACCAACAACTTAAAAGCTGAGCAAACTTCAATTAGCCCTCCTGTTTTGACTTAAAATTTTGAAGTTAGTATCAAACGAGAGCTATTGATAATTAAGAATTTTTAAGTCAATATTTGGCCAATAACTTTTGAAATTGTGTATTATGCATGATGTTTTGACCTGAAACTGTAAAGTGGGTATCAACGAAAGCTAATGATTATAGTATTTGTAGTATTTGTCACTCACACCCACTGATATTCAACAATTACTATAACAAAAATTCTTAGTAAAAAGAAAAAATAATCTTAATAACTGTTTCTATGTATTTTAATTGTGCTACATTATATTAGTTATTATTTGTAAGGTACCTTTTTTTTTTTTTAATATTTATATTAATTATAAAAAAAAAACCGAATGAATTTAACATTTAATTAGTATATCAGTGTCAAATGGCGATCTCTTATTGAAGCTTCAACATCAACTTGTCAATTATATTGTTAAGGATATTTTTTTTGTATGTATAAAACTGCTGAACTGCATAATTGTTTTTGGCGTATTGTGACTATTAAATATTTTTTAAATCATCGTAGAGCTGAGAAACTTGTAGTATTTGTAGGAATGGTTAAACAAATGATCAATATATTTGAATAACACGGGAACTCTATCGGAATATCTTTCATTTTTTTTTATAATTTATCTTTTTTATAGTTGAATTACATTCAAGATTTATAAATAACCTATTTATAATTTTTATCTTACTTGATAAATCATTTGATTTTGCTTTGTATGTTTTACCAATTTCTTCTATTGATTGATAGATAAAACTTTCATTAAATAAAATAATATAGGTATATAGAATTCAAACAATTTTAAATAATTTTCTTTATATTAAATATCCATGCACATAATTACAGTATCTATAATTAAAAAAAAAAAAAAATACATTTATAAGAAAAAGTTTTTAAACAGTTTGTAATGTTTGTTTTAATTACAACCTAATTTGAATGAAACTGATATTATTCATGGTAATTTAGGTTCACTAAAACCATTATTTTCTGACACAACAGCAGCCTTATCCCATAATTTTTGAAAATTGGTATCTGTTCTTAATTCTTCAAAACTTCTTGTAGTTTCTTAAGCCATTTGACTTACTCATTTTTGCTAATCATTAGTTTTCGCTAATACCCACTTCACAGTTTCAGGTCAAAACATTATGCTAATTGCAAAACTTCAAAAGTTAGTGGCCAACTGAATGATTTGAAAATTCTTAAAATGGACTTGCAAATTCTTCCTAAACAATAGCTTTCGTTTTGTACTAATTTCAAAGTTCTAAGTCAAAATGGGTGGGATATGTGAAGTTGGTACGAATTTTAATTTTTTAGTTTCACAGTGAAAATTTGGTCTTGCAAATTCTAAAATTTGACTTGCAAATACTTGAAAATAACTTGCAAAATAATGGTACAGATTGAAAAAAAATTGAAATACTTAGGTGGACCAATTTCACAAACGTGTACTTGTTGCCTCCGCAATGATAGTATGAAAGTCTACGAATAGAAATAAAGATTATTACTCGACGAACCGAATAAACTACCACCGGCTGGACAATTAACACACACATACAAATAATTACGTAATTATAAGTTAAGTTTAATATTTGTTTATTAGTTGTCCGTATGTTACCTTATTTTATTGAAAAGTCCAGTGTGTATGTATTATTATAGTAGTCGTGCATGGTTTATTCTGTGTCCTGTGTTAATCTCCACGAGGAAAGTTTTGTGGGTGCAAATCGTCATTTTTATTATTATTTTTGTGCGCTATTCGCAACAAGCAATTATTATTTTCTGTAAGAGTTTGTTTTTTTATAATTTATACATCGTTTTTAGGTAGCTGTAAATGGCCTGTCTGCACTTTATAAATCTGTGAGCTTTATTTATTATTTATTATATTATTGTTTGTGCTTAAAGAGAAAATAATTTTAATATTTTTATTATTACCATTTGATTATTATTTTACCATTAGTTTTATCTATTGGGCCAGGAAGGCTGTCTATTTTACAAATGTATATATTATATACAATATATATTACTATATATTGTTGGTTTTACCAAACAGGCGAATTATATTTATACTATTTTATATATTTATATAACTTTGAATATATTACAAAAAAATATAACAAAATTTAGTTACTATACATTTTTTATCGTTTATATTAGATTCACCTTTTTCTATAATTTTAAGTTACACTCATTATACACATACTCATATACTCACATGACACATTTTAACACTATATAGCTTATTAATCGTTGCGCGGTGAACCCAACTACTATTAGTTGTGCTATTACACTACTATACACCAAAACGTTGGTTGGTCGGTGGTAAGTGACACGCAGAAGTCAGCGCCCGGGCGCACGTCATAATATTTGTTGCATCCAGCCAAAGTAGTTTTATTTAAATATTGATGAGGGTAACTCCCACTCATAGACTTCATAAATGAAATTTAAAAGTTTTCCAAGTACAATACTTTGTATGCCTATTGGAAAATGAAGTATTATCTGCAATATGGTACGTGAATTATTTAGGCTATATTAAATATTTATTATTATTTCGAATCATTTGATCGCTGGAGGATTTACTAGGGTGCAGAAGGTGGGTAAGTTTCTTTTTTCGGATTTTTAATTTTAAACTGAATACGTGACACATGACGTGTGTACAACAAATGGATTCACAAAGTTGAGGGATTATCTGCGTTTTAGATATTTTTTGTGCCCAACATCTTGGACTTATCCAGAACTGCCACTGTCTTAGGTGTTCTTTTCCAATCATTGAATGTGGATTATTATTTATCGTAGAACGGTACACAGTATCACTATATACTAGCGACTATTATGCGATGACAACGAAGAATATTCAAGTAAATAAATTACGGTTAGTTTAGGTTAGGTTAGGATAGATTAGGTTATATTATTAACATTCCAACATTCTATGATCATATGTTCTTTTACTCGCAATTACGTTCTTATATTTTTATTGGAATATTTAATACGTTATTTAAACACAACTACTTTATTGCGACACCAATTTTGGTGATGATTCAAGCGATTAGCACCTTTAATGCACTAAAATTGCCTCATTGATATTTACCTAATTTTTTCACGAAAAATAACTTAGTAACAAATGTATATAAAATTTTTTGTTAAATTATACAATTCAATATGATTTAAAATGTTTATATTAAACTTGCTGTCAAAAATATAATTCTTTACATGGGTACAATGACAGATAAACCACAATGACCTATACATGAATAAAAAACGAATAGAAAACGAAAAATCTGTTTGAATTTCATACATTATTTTGATTATGATAAATTTTTACAAAAATATAGAATTTAAAGAGTTTAATTTTTAAATTTTTTTTATCCATATTACATGCATTTGTGAAACGATTTAAATAATTTATTTTCTTCATACAATATCATTGATTTTTAATTTAAATCAATATTTTTTTAAAAGACAATTAAGTCTTTCCAAAACTCTGATAATCTAAAAATTTAACTAAATAAATGTAAGTCAATAATTTGGAAAAAATCAATAAGCCTGGTGAAGAGTTCCGGAATGTCACTGTTAAAGATTTTATCTGCTTGGTATTGGTTTTCCTAAAATGATTGTTTAAATAATTAATAGTACTTAGAATATATTATTTTAAATTATTTTCATATACTTATACATTATAAAGTTATGAAAATAATGTAATAATTTAATATGATAAATACTGAATGTCTGAACAATGTTTATTACGACTAATATATACAAATGCAAACTAAAAAAAACCAGGTATGAACGAATAACGACGCTGTCATGCTAATTGTTTTTTCCATTCGTTTAATTAAATATAAGAATGAATCCTGTTTCAGCGAATAACATTAAACAAAATGTGGTTGTTTGCTTAAGAACTTAACGTATTATGAATTATACATTTTTAATTAAAAGTCTAATACAATTTAATTTAACTCTTTTTAAATGATTGAAAATTGAAAATTGTATAGAAAAATTTTTCATCTGTCAATTTTTAGCTGATAAAATTTAATTATTTATAACGAAATTATACGTACATCACAAATTATGAGTTAGAGCTACTTTTTTTGCGCACTCACGAGTAAACTTGATGTGTGATGAAGAATAAAAAAATAAAACACAGCAAAGATACATGACTACTTTTGTACAGAATACCATCTACCGGAGGGTTAGAAAGTTTAACCGTAGTTTGAACATTTTGTTGCACCTGTGGCTTGTTTTTGTGAACTTCATACAATTAAGATCTTTATGACAACATTTCCGTTTAATTTTTATAATAAAACTTTTAGCACTAGATTATATTTCACAAGAAAAGAGGAAAAAAAAAAGAAATAATATAATAAATTAGTATAAACTTATACCTGTCCTTATTTTATAGTTAATTAGTCACATAATTTTAATGGAAAAGTGATGCTAAAACCTACTAACATAACCTATAAAATATTGATATTATGTTTATTGATTGTAGCGTATTAATAAAAATACTGATCTAAATACATCATAATGTATGAATGGTAAAGAGACTAAAAAACAGATTATTGTGTTACCTTGCTATTTTGTAATTAATTAAATATTAATATTTCGATAAAAAATAAAATGTTGGTAGATGATATAAAATGCTATATTTAATGTAAAAATATTTTAATTGTTCAAAAACAACTGATCAAAAACTTATTTACTGGAAAAAACTTACTATAATTTGTGTGACCAAAAGTTTGGTTAGGAACAAAACAAATGCTTTTGAGGGAAAGAGATCAATGTATTAAATAGGTCTTATAACTTTCATTCTTGTTTGTCGTCTTGGGAATTCAAAAGGAATATTGAGCTTCTTCTATTATTTTTCAACTTAAAAATACTAATCTTATTGTTTCTTTTCGTGGTCCCATTCGAATTACAGCCTTACAGTCTACGGTTGGAAAATAAATAGCACACATTCAATATAGTGTATACGTGAGGTACATGTGTGTGTTTGTATGTATATGTGCGTATCATTATTTAAATTCGATCACATACATTATACATTTTATGTATATCTATAATTTTTATCATAGTAATCAATAATATGTTTCATAAAATATCCATATTCTATATTTAAATAAAAGTAAAATTTAAAAATGTTTTGGATAATAAATATATACTTATATATATTTACCTTCCTGTGTATGCATTAATTCAATGTAAACAAAATTGAACTATCTCCTTAAACTGTACCTAAGTCAATTCTAGAATAATTAATTTTAAAAAAAAGTAGCGATAAATCTTATATTCATATCATATTATGTACTGAGATAATTCGATATTGAATATATAAAGTACGGTAAATTATTTTTGATGATTTTATTATGCAATTTTACTTTTCTATTTCTATGATCAAATTACTGAGTTGGTATAGTAAATTATATAAAAAATTTTTTATCATATTTTATTAGATAAAGTGTATATGGATGGTATTTCTTACAAATCGGCTAATTGTTTAAATATGCGATTCCTAAAAAATAAATTCAAAATAAATTTGTAATAAATATATATATATATATATATAATGTTTCATGTAGAACATTTTTAAATAAATTTTGATAGATATATTAAAAAAAATTGTATTTTACAGTTAAGAATTGAATTATTTAATTATTAATTATTTTTTACTAATCATTATAGTTCGATACACATTATAAAACTAATCATTTCTATGAGTTATGGTGATTTTGTTTTTATTTTGAGTGTACATTTTATTCAAAATATTTTAGATAAACAGGTTATTGAGTTGTTATGATCTTAATTTTCAACTTTAAGCTTAAAAGAAATATTAGCTTTGAATTTTATACAATTTTTTATTATTTATTACATTTGAGCTATAACTATAAATAGCAATGTTAATATTTATATTAATGTATAAATAAATATAATATGTATTTATTTATATACGAGTATACCAATCTATATATGCAAACATTTTTTCAATGCAAAATGAATCATCATTGCTTTCAGAAGAATATGTATAGAATATTTCACGCAGTTAAAAACATACACTCAGGTCAAGTATCTTAAAGTCTATTTTAATTTTTTTTTATAATATACCACCATGGTAATACATGTCAGATGTTTATAATATATCTTTGTCGAAATGAAGTGGTACAGTATAAATTATTTACAATGGCATATTAAAGTAAAATAATTTATTGTTTGTTTACAATGTAAATTTTACACACACACACACACACACATATATATAAAAAGGATCAGAAACGCATATTAAAAGTTTGTATTTTTTCATAATCTCGTCAAATATTTATTATTTGTTAATAACTATTAATAATTTTTATTTGTTTATTATGTGACCGTTCAGTTAGATTAGGTTATGTTATGATTTCTACAAAATATTATATACATTACTAAAAAATAATCTTACTAATATTTGTCGTTGAAATATAAGCATTTTTTTTTAATTATTGTTTAATGTTACATGTAGATGAACACTTAGAATATAGAGTATTTAAATTAGAATCAAAAATTATAAAATAATATATCGGCGAATAATTTATTAAAAAATCATATTATTGTTTTTATAATGTTTACATATATTATCGTTGTGCAGTATAAATAATAATATATTTATTATTAAACAAAATTACTTGTTTCCATTTAAATTATTATCGTTGTTCAGTATAACATATTAATATAATTTTGCGTTTACATATTATATCCTAGGATGTTTAAAACATGTCATTAGTTTTAATTTAAACATGAGATGTCAAGTTGAAAATGTATTTCCGTTTAAATATTGAGTAATAATGAATGTAAGAGAAAGAGAGAACAAGATGAACTGAAAACAAAAAAAAGTTTTATATACCTAATTCTAATAATCTTTTGCAGTTGCTGTAATATTTTTTTCACATCATTAGCCCAATACAAGTGGTGTAAGATATTATTTTAGTCGTACATTATATTTTGACCGGTACATAGATTTTGTCTCAAAATTTTTTCTAAAACTAGAATGGTACACGTTTATGCAGGTGTTATTATTTTCTTCCCAACATCAACACTACACTTAGTAGGTTAGGGACTATGTAATATATACCCACAGTGGGTCCCACACATATTTTTCGGAAAGCTGTATATAGATAAAAATAAAGGAGATTCCCAAAAAATGAATAAAAGGAATAATAATAGTCTTATTATTATTATTGAATTGTCTTATGACTTCAGAATGATTAAAATATGTAAAAGTAGTTTTAAAAGTTTTTCGGTTTTGAGTTTCATTTTTTTTTTTACTTTTTTTTTATATATCACTTTCTTATAGCTATTGTCTGCCCGATTTCACGCAAGTGGATTCTCGACCTTTATTCAACTGTTAAACATTTACTAAGCAAAATTTGTTTATCGTGCTTGATCCTTGAAACCCTTTTCACTGCAGTGTCTAACAAGATTATCGCACATTTAAAAACGCGCATAGTCGGCGTTAGAAGTAAAACAATTTTACACTTGTACCAAAATATTAATTAGTGCCAAATATGGAGGTTTGAAATAATGTAATAATTATTATTATAAGAGAAAATATTTTATTAAAGAGCAGAGAGCTTTTTCACTACACCCTATTTATCTTGTATTATCGAAGAACTCATGTGTCTCGTTATATGATGTCTGGGTTTTCATGAAACTCCTAAGGAGTAAAATTAAGATTTACCAATTTCTAATTATTTACTTTTATAATTTTTATGTGGGTTTAATAAATTTTACATGTATATATTTATATTATTAATTTCAATAAAAGTTATTGCTAATATAGAGCTTAAATATTTTAAGAATATATTATATGATACTATAAAAATATACTTTAAGTTATAACAGCTATCGTTCAACATGAAGAAACGTTCATTGTTTTCGTCCGCCCTCATATTTTATACTTCACTAATGACTCTAATTAAATTATTGTAAATCCAAATATGTCTCGGAATACTTCTAAACGCAATTTATCTTCATCATCATCATCTTCACCTTCGAAAACCAATGACAAAAAAAGCAAAGTGTCATATTAAATCGCTATGCCCTCTTTCCGAAGAAACTGCAATTTATCAGGAGGTGTTTAGTCCTCCACTGAATCCACCTATTGAAATATTATTTCAAGTCCAATAAAAGACACAGCCAGTAACGACTCGCACGTAGCCTTTCCAGGTTTGACGTGGAAGGTTCAATGACGAAGTTAATTAACAAGGTCGCCAACCCATAGCTGGGATATGAAAATCGGCATATTCGGAATTTTCTTTTTAAATTGACAATAATAATGAAAAATAAATAAATAGCACCAATATTAATTATTCAATCGTTTATATGAAATCAAATACGAAAATTATTGGGCCAAGAAAAGCTATAAGGCATAAAAAACTTTGTCCCAAAATAAGTGATACATGCGCAATATAAATATATGCCACAAATTGGTATATGAAAATAATAATAATCATCCTATTATCCCTTAATAACAATAATATAATAAATAATAATATCAGCTAAGGTGATGAGTTTCAAAATTATAATAACTCATGAGTGCTTATCTCTGCGGTGTCATCCCAGGATGTAACGTTGAAAATAAGGATAACTACTCTAGCATAATTGTGCTGTTGGTGACACCGAAAAAAAAGAAGCGAGGCATCGGCGTTAGCCCATTCACATACATCACGAACATACGATAACGACGACATTTAATACACATATTTTTTTGGTTGACCGGTATTATTAACATAAGATGTGACCGTGGTCGTCGGTCGATTCGAACCATGGGAAGCGGAGAGGAGTGTTAGTTATCTCGAATTTAAAGGTCTGTATTTTTGTCGGATGGTGGCAGAGTTATCCGTGGGATTGACGACGCTTCGCTGTATAAAAATAATAAAGAATTTACATGTTTGTATTTAAAATCTTGAACGTTACCCCAGCCTATCTGCGTAGAATCCTCTCCAAGTAAATTTTCTATTGCACCTCTATTTTATCTAAGTAAAGGTTACGATTTTTTCACTCTTAATTAAACATTACTTGATTCGATATATCAATTGAATTTATATTTAAAAAATACTTCAAAATACCTGAATATTAGCACTTAATTATAATTTAGTTTATAAGTACTTAACCGTTAATGAGCAGATCAAATGCCACTTATATTTGCCTAAATAGTTTAAATCTAACATCATATTTTTCAGATACCTTCACTTGCCCACTATTGTTGAAAATGTACAAGCATAGATTTGGGTTACGAAATTATTCGCGTTATTCATATTATACATCGTATCAAAAAATTTCCATTGCATTTATTTCGCATCGATATAAAAGTTGCCAAAACAATAGTGATATTTTCAAATCAGATTTGCTTCTTCACAATAAAATTGAAACAAAGTTGTCAAATAAAAAACTTACCTCTTCAGAATGTCATAACTATTAAGCTTACTTTCACACTAGTAATTTTTGTCGCCACCAGTCTCCTCGATATATCAAATATAGAGATACACTTAGGAATGCAATAAATTACCGTTAGAACCCATCAAGTGTGTTATATGTGAAGGACCACACGCAGTCTCATATAATGGATGTCCAATTTTTAAATATCTTATGGTAACCACAGAAAAATATCAAATGGACAAACTCAGTCACCATTCCTCTTCCAATTTCATCGTACTGTCCACAAAATACGTCACTCAAACCACAAACAACGGAATATCATCCACTTATATCACTGCTAAATCAACTTTTAGCGGCACAACCAAGATTTAATTTCGGAGGAAGGACTATACATTTGAAAAAAATGAAAAAATTTCGAAAGTGTTTAATGGAGAGTATGATGTACATTTTAGATAACTACATATTTCTGAGTGTGGAGTTAAAATCCATCCCTAGTTGCATTATTGTTTAGTTAAACTCGAAAATTTAGTTTCCAAATTTTAATCATTAACAAAGGTTTTAAAAAATCCACTCCCGTCCTTTTATTTCTATATATTATCCTTAAAATAGAATTATTAAATAGTTCAATAATTATTAATTTCTATTCTATTTTTGTCCCTCAAAAAAAATAAAATAAAAAGATATCTCCTATAATCTATAAATATTATCTTCTCACTCTTATTGTGATAACATATTATTTTTTCATTGTTATACCATTACTTATAATTATTATTTAAAGTTGCTGGTTATTTTTCGTTTATTGTATTATGTATAACAACGTAATATGACTAATTTTTTTAAATGTTCGTTATTAATTAATAAGCTATTGTAAATAATTCAATAATTATTAAGCTATAATAGTTCTTACTGAAAGCTTATTAAAAAAAAAAAAAAATAATAATAAATAAATAAAACAACATCGTATACCTTTTCTCGCACTACAATAATGATTTATTTTATTAAACTGCAGATTATCTTAAATGATTCAAATCTTAATGTTTTAAAAATGTTCTGTAAATATACATTTATAATTTATGTTTTAAATACTTAAATAAGTATAAATAATTGACTTAAATGTGTCTATGTGTTAATTATTTTTTTGTCTTTTTTCGATTCCTTTGCTGGTTTGTATATGAGAAACCTATATTATTTGGTTTTCGATTGTTCCCGTTACTTTTATTTAATTTATCTTCAGTAAACACAGTGGTATTGATTGTCCTGAAATGACCAAAAGAAATTTTTAAATATGTCATCAATAAAGTTTGTCTACGATATTTATAATGTAAAATCCTATAATGCATTCAACTTAATGTTACATGCCAGTTAGTGGAAATTTGCGAGGAATTACAAAATAGCAACTAAAAGGAGGCACTATCAGATAAAAATTATAAATAAAAATACAAAATATATAAAAAATGTATTATTATTATAGGTACTGTACTGTAATTCGCTGTAATGTATTTATTATTTATTATAAGGTTAAAATTTATTTCTTCAAATTTATTATTTATTATATCTATATATATATATATATATAAAAAAGTTATGTATGTCTGTGTACTGTTAAAAAGTTTTTATTTATCGTATTGGAAAACCATTAAGATAATAAAATATAAACTATAATTGTAGTGTATACATATATTACGTCCATCTATGAGAAATTATTTTTAATTTTTCTAGGTACCAGTTTTTAATGTCCATGTCTACTATTAGAAGTATCCACTGCTAAGATATTATAATTTCTATTATATATATATATATATATATATAGGTATATTTTCGCTAGGAAATTTAAAAGTGTCCAATATTAGGAATGTATCCACTATTGAGAGAGGTTCATTAATAGAGGTTCCACTGTAGTTGTCAGTTTCTTGTACCTCTGTGGTTGACACACTTAAATTGATATAATTTATGCACGTAAGAATGTAAGTCACATAAACCGATCGGTATCTAATATTCATGAACAATTTAGATTGGTTTTGCAAATAGTATTTTATTTCCAAATAGAGCCTTTAATATTATCTTTAAAAACATATCAATTCAATATTATAATTTGACTGTGGATTATATGCATTTGCATACCTGCATATACATTGCATATAATCGCCTTTTTTTACTAAGAATGCATATCTCATTGATTCATGATGTAAATGGCATATTATTATTATATTTTCAATAAAAAACACAATGATTGAATGTGTTAAAACACATATTACATATATATTTTTTTTTAATTTATTTTTTTCTATATAGACATAAAATCCATACCGACCGAACTAATTGACCGGACAAGTTTCTACTGCCGCCGTTATTTATAAATAATATATCAAGTCTAGTCTTTGGACTAGAAAAATTTTAGTCCTTTTTTTCTTATTAGTCTAATTGGTAATTAACCAATTTAAATGTTCTGACACCTTACCAATCCGTGATACCAAGGAAGCATTTGAAACCCCGTCAATACAACACGATTTAAATCTGATTTATACACATTTTTCTAAAATACTAAAACTAACTACAAGTCTAGGAGCAAGAAATTTGCTACAACACAATTCGTTAAAAGTTATGGAGGAATTATTGTCAACAGCAGCTGGACTGCCTAACGTATTTTCAGAAAAAATCAGAACAAAGATTACTCGATTACTAAACAAAAGGCATGCCTATGATTCGCTAAGTATGATCGATGCTTACATTAATGGCACTAGTACTGTACTTCCCGACATAAAAACGATTAACATGGCTTCTATATTTAAATACTGTCCTGTGATGTTGAACGATCATTTTTTGCAATTTCTTTTGGATGACAAGCGCCATAGTTTTACATTGGGCCAATTGGAGTAATATTTAGTGATAGACTGCTACGAGAAATAAAGTTCTAAATAAATATTCATAAATGATATATAATAATTATTTATTATAATATATTTCATCATCATAATTTTTCCGTATTTTTTTGTATTTTATGAAGCATATTTGCATGCATATAATAGAGTATATTCACTGCATATAATCCGCGGTCTAATTATAATATTAACGCATTATAGTAAATAATTTATTGATTTACTATAAATAGGTAACCATTGTTTAAATTTATAAAATATCTTTGGCACGATATTATATATATATATTTAAGTGTCCAGGCATCAATAAAAATATAACAAAATTTATAAATATCATATAATTTTACCATTGATGACTTTAGTAAAAAATGATTATTTTCAATATTAATTATACAAAAATGTATAAATTAAAATGTGATTGCATTGATTTAAATTATAAATATATTAATTATAAATAAAAAAAGTCAAATAATATAAAGAAAATCAAATTTGTGCATATTTTTAAAGTAGTTGGATAAAAATATTATATTGTATAATATAATTTAATTTTTAACAAAATAACACGTTTAAAAGATTTGATTGATCATGATTATTTGAATTCGTCAATTTAGAATCAAATATTTAAACTGATCTTTTTTGACATTTTTATTTCGTTTTATTTATTTTTATAAGATGTAATTTTCTTATCAAAAATATGATATAAATAATATTATTATTTTAAGAAATATTTAAATGTTTAGTATTTTTGTTTTAAATTTATACTAGACAAATAAAATGCATTGTAATAATGAGAACTATTTATAATTTTTAAATTTTTTGATTCGTCTTTTTATTTGTCGATCTATTTTTTAATATTTCGTTTCCATGATAAATTTAAATACTGAAGTCAAATATTTCCCAATACACTTAAAAAATTACACACACACACACACACACACAAATATGTATGAATAAATATGTAAATATGTGTATAAGTAGTACCTATTATAATATAGTATTTCATAATAAATCGAATTTCAAATCAAATTTATCTAGATTACCCAATGCTCGAATGGTTGGGGCGGTGCGCAGAGGGACGGAGTTCCTCTATTATTTTTTTTTTTTGCGTACCCCAACTATATTTTTTCACCGGAACGAGGAGACGTCACGTTCAACCTAATTGATGTCCAAAATAATTTTTATATGAATTTCAATTTTCGTCAATTGGAAAATGAATTTTACGATTTATAATATCAAAACTATTTTTATAATTAAAGATTATATGGTGGTTATGATAAGGGACAACGTCGTCATTTCTGGAAAAATATAAATAGTAATGGCTGTGAATTTGGTGTATTATACTTTATACATTGTACGGTTTGTTATTAATATTGGCGATCGACGATATCGTCATTTCGGAAAACAATAAATGCCTTCACCACGACCATAGACTAATCTTCTAAGGCCGTGGCCCGCACTAAAGAGTAAAAATGGATAAAAACAGGAACTAAATATATGATTATATCATTCGATTCATGAGACTGCTTGATCGCCTACAATTACCTATGTTAATTATTATTTTATTTTTATTTTCTATTGTAACATATAGGATGTTGGAATTGCTATCAAAATATATTATAATTGGAATTTAAATATTTGTTTAGCTGAAAAGTGGTATTCAAAATATATTTAAGGTTGGTAGAGGGGGGAAGAGAGACGAAACCCCCCACGGGCTTGTGTCAAATAATTGCGCACGTGGAACGCAGTTTTCAAATCGTTATACTGAGCTCCTCTACTTAATTTTTCCCGATTCGAGCACTGAGATTACCAATACACATATCTTCCTCCACTATATCTTAATAAACTAAATTATAATGTGTATGTGTGTGTGTTTTAGGGGAGGTAAATATAATTTATTTGATAATAATAAATTATATAAATTTTTATAATTTATAATATTATAACCATCATAAATTTACCCAGTAATTCAGTAACCCAGGACTCACTTTTTTCAAATAAATTTGCAAATTTTCTTTAGTTTTAAATGTATGCAAAAAGCAATTGTATCAAATTGGTAAATGAAATATATCATACTACTATATCTCTTAGCATTAACAATACCTGAAATCGAGTAAAACCATTAATTTGGATTTCTTCCCAATTTAACCTCGTCATTATTTTACCCATAATCGCTCATAAATTGAATTACAAGAAACTGTTTACTTAAATGGACTTCCCGTCTTATTTTATCTCTGATAGCTGATATGATTATCGTTTAATAATATTAAATAAAACGGCTTTAAATTTGTGACTTTGCCAGAAAACCACCATATTCATGTCATTTTGTTGGTTTAATTTTTAATTCTGGTATATGTATCCAAATTCACTTGTTTGTGGTTTTAATAATATATTCATGAATTCGATTTAGTCAGTGTAATGGTAAATAAAAAAAAAAAAGAAAAAAAAAGTAAGTAAGTGATTTGGCACAAAACTAGAAAAAATATAGTGAATAAAATAATAACATAAACATTCTTATTACTTATTTTGTTGAAGATAAAGTACAATTGGTTATAGATTCTGAGTGAAGTAAGAAATGTATTTTTAATTTTTAAAGAACTTAATTATTTTTTTTGTGCCAACTAATATTTTAATTAATTATCTCAACTATATTTTTCTATGATTACAAACATTTTAAAGATGTAAAGATTATAGACAGTATGTATCAAATAATGTTAAGTTTAATTTCATAATTTTTATATCATACTAAAATATTAAACAATTTAAGTATGTAATAGTTATTAAATAACTATTAGAGTAGAAAATATAAGAGTTTCCTTATTTAATAAATATTAAATTAATTTTTAAATTTTG
Organism: Sipha flava; assembly: GCF_003268045.1. Taxonomy (NCBI): domain Eukaryota; kingdom Metazoa; phylum Arthropoda; class Insecta; order Hemiptera; family Aphididae; genus Sipha; species Sipha flava. The sequence continues at coordinate 1,081,490 of NW_020271856.1, read as the reverse complement.
AAAAATTTTGTGAATTTTAATATACGGTTTCGACACCAATTTTAAATTTCGTACAACGTAGATACTGATTATAATAAACTTTGCCCACACATATAATTTAATTTATTTTACATATTTTATGAGTTTTTCTGTGTTTTAGTTAAATTTTTTATACATATTCTGAGTTATTTCAAGTCAAGCGTTTTAAATTTTCTTTATTTATCACGTTGCCATATCTTAATTATTATTTTTTTCTCGAATAAATCAATAATTTCATTGCCTATTTTTTTTTTTTTTTGTTCATTAATGAGTAATTCCTTAAAAGTGTAATGTTTTGATTCTATTTATACGTATACCTAATTCATTAAAGGGGTGATTCTTTAGAACGCGTCTAGAGACACGCAACCAGCGCGGCTGACGCGGCGTGACTCTAGTTTTGACCACGCGTTTGATAGCGGATTCCCTAGAACTACAAATCGCGCTGCGCCGCAACAAATGGCCAGGTGGCACATATTTTGATATCGCGTTAATACATACGTACGTTGCGCCAGCCCGGCCTATTTATAATCTTGGCAAACAAATTAGCCTAATATTTAGCATGTAATTAACATGAATTTGCATGACCATCCGCACAATTCGCATGAAAATGGTTTACCAGTAAAACATAAAAAACAAGGGGCCAGCCCGGCCCAATGCAAGTTTAGGGTTTATTGCAAATTTTTTTCTGCCAACATTTAGCATGTAATTAACATGAATGTGCACGCCTAACACCCAAATTCGCACGACATTTTTTATGGGCTAAAAACCAATTTTCTACTTCGACCGTTGCGTCAGCCCGGCCCCAAATGTAAATTTTTAGTTTTTCACAAATTTTTTTCCGCCTACATTTAGCATGTAATTACATGCTAAATGTTGGCAGAAAAAAATTTGCAATAAACCCTAAACTTGTATTGGGCCGGGCTGGCCCCTTGTTTTTTATGTTTTACTGGTAAACCATTTTCATGCGAATTGTGCGGATGGTCATGCAAATTCATGTTAATTACATGCTAAATATTAGGCTAATTTGTTTGCCAAAATTATAAATAGGCCGGGCTGGCGCAACGTACGTTTAATACGTCGTTGTTCGTTCTACTGCTGTTCGAGAACGGCCAGAACATGACGACTGAGTCATGTTTTTCAAATTTTTTGACCAGTCGATACATGGTTTCGCGTCGCGGGACAGAACTATTTGGAAATTTCACCTCAAACTCTGTAAAAATCATTTTTGTAATCAGCGTCATATCGGTGATATGCCGATACAAGAAATATGCGTTCTTCGAGCGAATATTTCGAACGTAAATCCATTGCTAGTGCTCGTGATGGCGTACTAGTTACGTATTACAAAATATGTGGACGTCTTCCTAATTATGTTGACTTCCAATTACCTGCTTATTGCAAGTCAATTTTTGTGACACGCCGTGTAGTAGTCATAAAGGTAGCACAATTACCTTTCGTGATAGCGTTGCGTGACTTTTGCCCACCTCGGTATATATATATATATATAAATATAATTTTATTTCTGTGTATAGCTTTACAACGTGAACATCTTCATATGATAAACAGAAGATAATACGTGTGATTCAAGTAAAAAAACACGAGCAAATGTCACTAATAACGTTATTGGACCAAGAAGAATTTTATATCCTATGTTTTTATTGAATATTTATCCCACAATAAAAAATATATATTATATATTACATTTTTCAGACCATGTCCCTGTAGAAATTGGAAAATGTATAAAAAATAAATCCATAAATAATTAAACAAATAACAATTCAAATAATATATCACAGAATAGTATATCACAGAGTATCGTATAATTCACACACTGAATTAATTACGGAGTTGGTCCACTTGACAATGAATTTTAAATAAAAACTACATTATGCGATATAAATATTTGTTTTGGCAGTTTTAATTGTTTTTTTTTGCGTCACTGTCGCTTTGGATTAGCAACTTCGCGGCTGTTTTTTTTTTTTAAGCACTGGCAGCGTGCTATTTTATGCAGATGTACGTGATTCTATCTTTTTTCACAGATCCAGGCATGTCTATTGTATAAAAAGATGTGTGTTTAATAAGTCAGCTGCTATGGTAATCCGTAATCGAACGAATATTTTCATACTTTGCTGGTGCGATTTTGTTATCTTCCGGGGTCAACTCTAATGAATTGGGTTCATTGAAACGTATGTTACACAAATACCAGATTAAATTATGGACAAAAAACGAAAATTGTTAACTTAACGGATGATCAACTGATGACATGCAGTATTGCATTACGTATCGGTTCGAAGGGTGAAGGTAAAAATAAACACATTGGAATTTTTTGGTTTTTATTTAATTGAAGGATGATATGTGAATTATCCCAAATTTTGTTGATGATCGTTTGACAATCAAATTTTTAACTTTTTTTTTAATTCAACAATCTTTGTAACGGAGTGCATTTGTAGTAAAACAACCCTTTTCAGAGCCACAAATAACAATGTTATGACGAGGTAAAATGGCACGAAGGCAACCAAATACAACAGAAGAATAGTGCCGTTTTACATCGTCTATGGGAAAGATAGGAAACCGACGAATGAGAATGAAGCGTCGATGTTCAATTAGATATAAATACTGGTCACTTTTCCGAGCATCACCGCTCGATTCTTCTATCCACAACCATCAATATCTCAAAATATCAAGATATGAAGAATAGAAGCACCTATCGGTGAGAACGACGACGACGACCGCAGTGAAAACCATGTCGACGACTTCACGATGATTGAGCAATCGCGACCGTGAAAACATCGACGAATATGACAACCATGAATCCAGCTCCAGCGGTATTTACACGCGGGGCTCCGCGATTCGAATATCTATTCTCCGAAATAAAAAAGCCCCTTTTCAGAGCCAATACTCGCGAAACCTATCCGGCACGCTTGTTTGAGCGGTTGCCAGTAAAGTGATCGCGGTCGGTATCACTCGCTTGCTTAAGCCTGCTTTCGACCATGCACAACTCTTCCGGTTGCACCTGCATAGGCCCGATACCACCCATCGCGGCCTGGAATATCCCCTTATTGCATTAAATAATCTGTATAATTGTTGTTAATGTTAAATAAATAACATAATAATTATTCCCGTATATTTATAAAAGAATCCGGATATCGGTAACCCCGATACACCGTTTTATCTTTGATTCCATGTGTTTCCTTTCGACCAATTTATTTTTTAATTTCTAACAAATCGCGAGAAATAATTATTACTTGTTTTAATGTATTGAACAACTTCGGCAGGCTTCACATAAGGTCCACCTTGCGATATGATTAATTTCATTCAAAACTACTTTTGAACATAACATTCTCATAACATTCTCAGAATATGTCTAAGCAATTTTTCTATATTTGTATTCGTATATATATGACGTATTTGTATTATATTGTTTTAAATATTTGTCTATTAATTTTCTGTATTCATATATTAAATTTTTCTCGGACTCATCGTCCAATATGAATATAATCAAGTAATTTTGTTATTTGCATCTACAATTATTTAATGCGTTTTATCTGAACATAAACTTTTACGTAAACCTCTACGGGAAATGTTTTAAATAATATACTATACATGTACAGAATATAAATCCCGGTAAAGTTATAAAAAATACGCATCGGTGCACGAATCATACATCAACTCTTAATGCGTTACTATTGTCGCAAAATACACGAACACATATTATTATTACGAATACTTATAGTTATCAAGCCATAGCTTTTTTTATAGACGATATAGTAAAACATACTCGTAAATTAAGTATAAAACTATTATTTGCAAAAATTCAGTTACGTATAAATTCATTTCCAAGTTAAATTTAATATCTTTTGTCCAGAAATTAAATTTATTTGAACAGTTTTTGTTTAAAATGTAAAATTACCTACTTAATGAATACATTATTATATTTCACTATAAAACTATAATCGTCATGTATAATCTATTGAGGCACAATAGATATACAATATTTATGAAACATAATATATATATATATATATATATATATTATTAGTAGTTATTACGAATAAAAGCAAATTACAATTGATTCAGGGTAACTTTTATCATAAGTATTTTATTTTAAGATCAGATCAACACTTTTGAATCTTTACTAAATAAAATAAAATATAATAATAATAAATATTATTATTATTATTTATTATTATTATTATTATTATTATTATTATTATTATTATTAAATATTATTTATAATAAATAATAAATTTGATTAAGACATTTTTTTCTTATGGCTTCTAATAATAATTAATTATACCTACTTATAAACATTTTTGAGTAACTTTAATATTTAGAAAAATATTTTGGTTTTGGTTACCATACACAATACTTTGTTTTTGACATTGGTCAAGGTTGCAAATTAGTGAAGGTGAAATTTAAAGAGTAGTCGGAAAGTTTGGATTAGGAATAAGAAATCATTGCGGAGACAGACTGATTTAGTTTTGCATGGATAAGAAATTAATAGTAATGAATACTTGTTATAAATTCAAAAGATGATTCTAATACAAAATAATACGTAAAGCGAAATAAAATATATTACATATTTATTAAAAATAGGTAGAAAAACGCAATTCAAACAGTCAAAACTACAAATCCAGCAGTAAACGTCCCTTTAGATTACAATCTACAATTAGTGAAACTTAAAATAAAATTGTCAATTAAAAAAATTAAAAAATTTAGAAATCTTTATAGATGGGAGGTACAAAATAGGCTAATGACAAATATTTAAAGTATAATGAAATTGTCACAACATATTCAATGAGTAACCGGAAGTCATTATTGAAAAAAAAGTTAAATTATACATACTGCTGGTAAAATATACAGTTGTTGCCAGATAAATTGAGGCGGCGGCAGCGGCGCGATAACGAAAAATCAGTGGTTCTCCGAACTTACCGAAAATGCATCAATAAACCAACAATTGTTACAAAAATTATTTTACGATATTAATTTCAAATTATTTCCCTAGCGTGACTGTAAGCTTTACGATTTTTAATTTTTGTTAATAATTTATATTGTCATTGGTCAGCTGAGTCATTTATTTATTTATTTTTTTGTATTTAAGAGGCGCATACAATATTTGTCTCAGCGATTATAATAACAATACAATATGACTACATAAAACAACTAGGAAATAAAAGATAAATAATAAACATAATTAAAGTAAAAAGCCTTCTGAGAGGAAGAAGTTAACAGTGGAAGTAATAAGGAATGCATTAGGAAATTGGAAAATATGTGAAAAGGTAAATGGAATATTAAAGGAAGAACAGAAGTTGGAGAGAAACTGGCGTTTAGTGAGAAGGTCTGGACAGTTAAAGAGGAGATGCGAAGCATTGCATATAGCAGGATCAACGTGCCGAGTACAGAAGGGGGAATCATTAAGAAATAAATGGAGTGAGTGGACCGGGAGGCGGTTGTGGCCGAACCGGAGGCGAGAAAAAGAGATGATGACTTTACGGGAAATAGGGATATTATGAAACCAGGGAAAATGTAGGACGTGGGGAAAGACTGGGCGATAAGAAACATCGAAGGTTGGAGGTAGGTTTAACCATTTCCGATTCCACAATCTCAAAGTGTGAGCCTTGAGATTGGGTGTAAAATCGGTGTAGGAAATTTTGATCGGAGAGGGGACATTGAAATAGCATGAAGTTGCAAGAGCGTCTGTGATTTCGTTGCCTAAAATACCAGTATGACTGAGAACCCATAAAAAGTTGATAGTATACCCAAGGCAGGAGAGAGAGAGGAGGATAGAACAAATTTGGAGAATGAGATAGGAAACGTGTGAGACAAGAGGAGAGGTATTTAAAGCCATGAGGCATGACTGGGAATCTGAGACAATGACAAAGTGGCGTGCATTTAAGGTTTTAATGGTATGCAGAGCTACCAATATAGTGAGGCATTCTGTCGTAAAAGATGAGGCGGATAAGGGAGCATTATTGGAGTACTTGATAGAAAGGCTTGGGATGAAAAAAGAATAGCCTGCGGATAATTTGGATCCGTCCGTGAAGACTAGATATGAGTTAGGATAATGGGCTAAGATGTAATCGTTAAATAGTGAATTAACAATAGAAGGTGGGAAGGATATAATAGAAGAAATAGGAAAACCAAGAAATGATGGACAGATGATTGAAGAAGTATTTAACAAAAGAGCATCGAATGATGTGTCGTATAAAGGCAAACGGGCTGATGAAGAGTGAATGAAAGGAATAAATCAACGCAGAGAATCGATAATGGTGGATAACAATGGGGTTAATTTAGCCGAATAACGCCAAATGCGGAAGATGGATAACATTTATTTTTATACATTTATAATAAACAAATTGTTGATGCGACTGAAGTGCGCCGCGCGGTCGAAAGACACCGAATTTGAACTGGTGACTGCGCGCATCATAACCAACTGTGTGGTTACTTTGCATCACACTGCCAGCGACTAGTTTGGACTACACTTCATGAAAAGCGCCGCCGCCACCGTCTCAATTTATCTGGCAACGAGTGTACATACGTATTTCATAGCATCCTATCCTGACTGATTTTAGTTCGACGATTGGTAATAATTTGTTTATATATGCTGAAAGACCGTTCAAAAACAACTGATGTTACAGGATAATACTGCAAGTCAGCTACCATAGTCGGTGAATAATTTTCTTGAAGGTACTGTGTTATTTCCATTATGAATTTGTCCAATATTTTTCAAAAATTTGAATTCTTTATTTTTTTGTTTAAGTTGTTGAAATATTGTTGTTTTTACTATTTCTCTTTTTTCTTCTGGTGTCTGCTCAAGTTATGTAAGATTATTTGCAATAAGATTTATCATTCAACTAAGGGCGTATTTGATTTTTCTTAACTTTTGATTATTATAAAGATTTGATGAAAATTAGTTCTAATAAAAATTAGATAATTTTATACAGACTGTAGTTGAAGCATATTTTTGCATTTTTCAATACTATCCGAGGACTTTTCTTTTATCAATTTGTCAATAAAACTTTAAATTTCTCAAAGTTTTTGCAATTGAATACAGCGGCTTCTAACCAAGTTCCCCACCTGGTTAATACGGGTTCTGGAAGTAATGAAACATCGGGAAATATTTCTTTGTATACCTGGGCATGATATAGCACTTTTAAAAATACTTTTTTAATATTACTAACCAATTTGTTCACATTTGGAAACATTTCTCGAATTTTTTTTGTAACCCTGTTAAACATGTGAGCAAAACACTACGTGAATTAAATTTGGGTAGAAAATGTTGAGGGTCTCGCCGGGTTTTATCATGTATAGAGTTGCATAAGATAACATCAAAATCACTTTTTCTTCATTCCTATCCAATATATTATATATATATCACTTATATCAGCGCTTAATGTAATTAACTTAAATTATTATTTGAAGTTAAATATGTTAACGATAATTTTAACTTAATTTATGTAATTCTCATGCGCAGTTACTTAATTGTTGACTTAATTGAATATTAACTCAATTAATTTAACTTAAATAAGTTAAAAAATATAATTAACTTGCCCAGTCTTGTTATTTATATATGATAATTTCAAGTGACATTAAAAATTCAGCTAAAATTTGTTCCAAATGTATTTTATCTGCTCTTCAATGTACAGAAAAGTTCTTGTAAACTAATATCTTGTGAGGTTATGAGAGATTGGTTAGATGTGAGTATCGTTTTTGAAGTAGAAGATAGTTGCTTTAGAAATTATTTTCAATAAAACAGACACGTTCACCATTTTCTAGGTGCACACTTAGGTGTGTCACAGCGATGTTCTTTTATGTTTTTTCAGTTTTTATAGCAACAACCAAACAAGAACTGCTCTTTTGGGTCTTATCAGGTTTACTTGCTTTTACTTTTTTTGCAAAAATTGGTAAACTATGTCCTTCTCCTAGGTCTAATCTATCTCTGTACCAAATTTTATCAAAATCGGTTGAATGGTTTATGAGTTCATCAAACACAAATCTTGGAACATGTCAAGTAGTTTAGGAAGACATAAGGGACTTACAAACATTCATTTTTGTACAATTGAATTATACGGTCTCCCCGGGGAATATTTTATTATTTAACATAAGAAAACTGCGAAAATCTCTAACCTAAAAATTTTAGGTTGAGAAAAGTATAAAATATTTGTATGGTCGAATATTATTGATTTTTATTGATTTCATTCATACTGTTTGATAATTTACATAAATCTTACAAAATCAGTATATTAAACAAATCAAATACTTTCCAAATAACTAAAAAATGAAAAAGTTTGTACGTCCAGTCTAAAAATATTTCAACCCTTAAAAATGTGATTTTCGAAAAATCTTTTCTTTTTGTTCGGTTAAAAACCACCATTCCAAATTTCATGTGCATACGTTGAATAGTTTTTGAGATACAGCGATCAGTAAGTCAGTGATATTTGGATTTTATATATAAATATAGATTACGGCAAACGATGAGTAAACAAAATGTTCTTTCAATCAAAAATAATATCTTGGTGACTGTAATTTTCGATTTTATAATTATACCAATGTGTTTCTATATTGCATAGCGTTACGTTAATTGGTAGAAATATATTGTAAAATAATTTTTCTTTTACAACACTAATATTATTATTATAATGTTTTTAAAGTATTTAAAATTTTATTGATGGTATATTTAAGTATCTATACTAGATAAGAAATTATATTATATTTTACTGATACCAGGAACCGGTACCTTTATTTTATTATTGTATTCACAAATCATAAAAACTGAAAAATGTCAACTGATGCATATAATTACAGTTAAGGTATAAAAATATATATATTTAAATAAAAATGTATACTTACAACTATGAGTAAAATAAAGTCTGTTACTAATATAATTTAACTTAGACAAACCACCGCGTATAATATTGTTTTACTACAATAAAATACAGTTTTGATTAATTATTAAATATCTCGTGATGTACAATAATAAAATGCAGTTATTGTTCAACGGGATGAAGATTTTTTTTAAACTAATATACAAAATGAGCTATTATTAAAAGTTATGAGAACAAAGAAATCATCCAATGGGGTAAATCGTGTTAAAAGCTCATTCAACTTTTCGATTATTCTCTTTCAAATATAAGTGATTTTTGGAATATTCATTATTTTTTTTGGTTTAACCTACCTATTCTAGTTTGGTGCTTGAACTTTTTGAATTATTTTGTATCATCAAATAATGTATTATAAACTATACTAAACTCGAAACAAGCAGTTTTTTGTTGTGTTCTATACTTAAAAAGTTTTCATGTTGTGTATTGACTAATTTAATCTCCTCTGGTTCGAAATTATCAATAATTTTGTTGAAAATACTTAAAATTATTAAGGTATAAGTAAAAAAAGAAGCTTGTATTTACTACATAACTAGTATTTTATTTATTTGATAACTATTTTTTCATAATTTATATCTTAATTAATTTAAAATATATATATATATGTGTGTGTATAGTAGGTTAGCCTGCTAACCTACTAGCAATATTAGAAGAAGTATTTGCATTTGAATGGTAAATATTTATTTTTACAAGGTGTTCTTCAATACATTTTAATAAAACTATTTTGTCTGGTAAATTTGTTTCTTATTAAGTTTAATTTAGTATTATTTTTAACTAAAATATCTATTAGTTAAATTACTTTGATTAAAGTAGCCATATACTTCAATGCAGTTGGGAACAGCTGTCGGTAAGAAAAACAGTATAATTATAATTTTATAAAACTTGTAATTTCAGTATATAAAGATAATGAATATAATTTTACCTATACGTAGGAAATATGTCGAACAATCGTAGGTTATTTTCTGCAACTCGATTTTTGTCATTTTTCATCCCTGTGGCTACATCGGAAGGATGAAAAAATAATTTCCACCGCAAATGAAGCTTGTAACTTGACCTAGGAGTATATATATAGTACTTAAAGAGAATTGTTACCTAGTACACGTGTACAAAACCATTAAATCTCAGCCCCTTATACTACTTTTGGCTAACTACACGACAATAAGATGGCCCATTCGAATTTCCCAAACAACCGTTAATGGAAAGTTTATGTTTTGTAAGCTTAAATGTTGTTTACATTTTCTTAAAATCAATTTTTCCTGATAAAAATATTTTATTATCTAACGATAAAATTAATTTATTTGAATAGATTAAATAGAATTAAAAAAAAAAAGCATACATAGAGTAATTCTCATATAAATTTGATAAAAATTTCCACGAAAATTGTAATTCAAAAATAATTTTGACCGAAAAACCAATCATACGATAATTTTCACTTTTCAATATTAAACAAAATTTGAGGTAACTGGTGATAAATAGTAAAGAAATATTTCGATGTTTTAAGAACTAATTAAATCAATACAAATTAGTTAATTTTATAATTATATAAACTACAGTAGAAAATGTATCGTGTTTATTTTATGTATGATGTAATTCAAAGAATTCATGTTTTAAAACATGATTAAATATATGAATTTGCAAATAAATATATATTTACTATGCAAATATGTTCATACACTTTTTTTTATACGTCCATGCAATACTATGGTTAGATACTGCATTTAGTATTACATTTGATCTTATCATTGCATATTTTGAATTTTAAAAAACATGTTTTTGACTTTTTTACGCTCGAAAACCCACATATCTGGTGATTAGCATTAAAGGTTATCAGTGCTACTTTTAGCGATGTAAAAACAGAAAAAGTTCATCAACTTTTAGTGATCCCTGAAGTCTTGAACTCATTTGTCATCCAAAGTAAACGAATTTAAAAATCGATAAAGACTCTTGTTTTGAAACCACGCCTTTAATTTAATATTATTCTTAGCTTACTTTACATGTAATATAACATTCTATATACCTTAAGTCACCAGAGTTTCGTGATAAAATCATATTTATTACATCTTCAATGCACTCTTGTCGTATTTCAAATTATAAGAAAATGTAGATTGTACACTAAAAATATAATAAACGTTTATCATAAAATAATAAAATTACAATTTTTAATAAAATACCACTTATGAATAGTATCGTTGTTATACATCTAACTGCTGCAAATAAAGTTATATTTTATTTCTACAGTCTTAGGGTTTGAAATTGAAACGGTATAATTTTTTAGTTTTCTATTAAAGAATCCTCAAAATTTCTCGTGTTCCAAATATGCCTATTCATTGTATTTCTATTTCAAAATTATTCCCATTCTTTTTTTTTTATTGAGTAATTAAATTATATTAAATTTAATCATTGTACGCTATACATTTTAAATAATTTAGATCAATATACATTTATAACCATGTACACTCTGTATAAATTGTGTAAGTATCCACTATACTCTAGAATTTTTTTTTTTTTTTTTAATTTTTGACTATTTAAATAACTAAATTCGGTATTTTTTAAGTGACAGAATAACAGAATCAAAACGAAACACGTATTCAAACAACATAATATGCTAATTAATATCTACCTTCTATTTATACAAACCAGCTAGGTTGGTTACTACGGCTATAATATTTTTTCTAACATCGTACTTCAAAATGTTATTAGTTCAATTTAAGAAGTCAAAAATACGCTCGCAGTATACTATAATATCATAATCTCCGTACCGCGGTAAATAATTTATACCACCGCACCATATCGAATAGAATTAAGGTTAAGAAATAATATGATTGTTATAATTGACCAGAGCCCGTGAAATCTACAAAAAAATTCAATGTCTTAATAAAGTATCAAATTTCATATTTTAAAAATTTAATATTTTGGTGCATATACATATAAAATATGTATTATATATATTGGAGTACATGAGGAGTGAAGATTAACTAACGAACATCACGACAAAACCAATTCCAATAAAACATTTTGATTACCTCAAAGAAAAGATAGGGATACAGAATGATAATTATTGATTGTCTTCTAGAATTGGTATGAAAGTGTACAATGTATCAATACACTTTGGTTGTAGTGTTATGAGCTATCATATATCATATAATATATAATAAATATCTTTTTTAATAATTGATATATTTTAATACGGGATTTATATGATCATGTAATGATCGATATATTTAAATTTAAAACAAAACTAAAATACACTGTAAAGACAATGTAATATCATATCCTTTTATTATAATTATATACTGGTCTATATAACAAGAAAAACTATGTAATAAGAATGTATGAATTAAATCAGGAATACTATGAGTTACAAATGTGGGTATTACAAAGGCAACGACACACAAACAGCAGGTGCAAATACCTCAGAAACATAAGTCTACATTTCCTGAAAATCACAGAATAACAAGTTCAATGACGTAAATTAAGCAATATAAAAAAGTGACTGAAATGACCACAATTCAGATGAGTTCTATTCACGGAACTGTAAGCAACTTCACGTCATTCTATGTTAAAATTTGTTAAACACTGAATATTAAAATAAATGTATAAAAATTAAAGTTTCATATCTTATTAATTAAATTTAAATACTTCTTCGACTGCACTATTTAGAATCGAGCCGGTGGCACGTAACAGTAGATACGAATTATGATATAATGGATACCTAACTACCGATGATAAGAAGCCCTTAAACTACATATAATAATAAAATATATAGACATAATTATAATTATACGTTAATTCGAAGTCACATATAAATTACTTATCTATCATTATCTATCATTATTATTATCTGGAGTTACTCCATGTTATCTACAACCATGCTATTGTCATTGAGTAAATGCGGAATATTTTTATGCGTGTGATATTTTGAGGGTGTACGCTTTAATATCTATAATATATTCGACTATTCATTATGTTATATTTGTTATGCAACTAATATTCAAATAATACGACTATATATACGGGGTTATTCAAAATGATTCACCTGATTTTAAATGCTTCGATAATTTTATTTTTTAGTCTTAGAATAATATGTTATACATTAAATAAAAGATAAATATGTCAAGCTTAATTAATTTTACATATAAATTTTTTATATGAATTCCTCTAGTCACACAAACAACATCTAGCCGATAATCAATATCATTCCATACTTTTTATAGCATATCTTTTGAAATTGATTTTAAGAATTACACGCGGATACACGAAGTCAGCCTGTGATTTTTCCTTTACACAAACACCCTGATCCTTTAAACTGCTTATACTATCGATGTATGCTCTGGGAAGTTGGTGCATCGAACCCATAATGACGGTGAAAATCGTGTTGCATGGTTATTACTAGAGCGCGGATTTTTATGCACTTAAAAGTATCGAAATATGCCATATAATATGCAGTAAAAACATGAAAATATGCAAAAAATATGCAGTAAAAATCATGAAAATATGTAAAAAATATGCTGTCAAAATTATGAAAATATGCAAGAATTTTTTATTTATTTAAAATTTATAATTCAACTTATAAAAATTAATTACTTAAATACTTTATTTAAAAAAAATTTAGGGAATTTTCTGAACTTAATTTATTTTTAAAATTTTATTTATTATTAAAATAAATAATCATATGCATTTCAAGTTTATCTTCTGTGAAGCTGTGTCGTTTAACATATTTTTAAAGACTGAAAACGAACCCTCGATGTCAACCGAAGTTCTGTGAAATTCTTGATTTCTATGGAATTTCCTTTTTTAGAGATTAGTACAATTTTGCTCTTGGCAAAGTCCTTCGGAGTGTTACCATCCCTATACATTTTTCGATTATTTCAAATAGCTTGTGTTCTGTGTATTTTCCAACGTTTTTTAATAATTCTGCCGAGATGTTATCTATTCCTGCCGCTTTATCTTGTTTCAATTCCCTTAGAGCCTTAACAAATTCGATTTTTGTTATAATTGGTCCTACATCTTCTTTGTTTGACTCGGTTATATTTTCAAAATTCATGTCATCTTCTCCTATCAATCCTTCATACAGATTTTCTATGTACTCCTTCAATCTCTTCGCTATTTCATATTCATCTAGAATCAGTTGTCCATTCCTGTTTTTAATAATTTTGCTTCTTGGCTTCGGTAGTCTTGATAAACTAAAATAGTTTAAATTTTATGCAAACTTATTATAGGCATTTGTTTTCGAAGCTGTTGACGCTATTGACATCTTAATATATATCGAACACATATATAATATCTAATTGACGTGAAAGGATATTAACTTCAACTAAAGCGCATGAGTGTATGAACGACTATCAGATGATACTAATTTCATACATTTTTTTTTTTACTTTTATTATAAGACATATAATCTATAATTAATTTTTAAAATAAGTGTGCATATAAAACATAATTGATAACTTGATTTACATGAATAAAAAAAGACTCCCAATAGTGACATGTACCATTTCATACATAAATACATAATAATAAATTGTTGTAACAACGGTTATAAAGTCTTATACTAAGATTTATTTTGATAATATTATGCTTTTAGTTGTAATTTTGATGGTATAGTTAATAATTATATCATTCAGTTGGTATGAGTATAATAATATTGCTTTATTAAAATATTTTATGTTGTCTCGTCAAACAATTAATTATTAAAATTGAACTATGTTTAACGCAGTAAAAGATTTTTATTCTTATTTCCTAATATTTATTAGTTTGCGTAACTTGTTTTAAATAAAATAATACAATATTGTGTAAATTTATGTTAAAAATGTAAACTGGTGAAAAAATTTGAATAAGTGTATACAACTATTTCATATATATATTATTTTTGCTGTCGATATGTGACCACGTGTTAATCGCTTTTTTTTCTCGAATATTTGATTATGTATAATTAAATAACATCATTTGAATAATCATTAGTATAAAAGTACTATATATACCCATTGAATGGTGTTATACTAAAACATTATATTACTTTACTCGCAATTTGGCAAGTTAGCATTGTTTTTTGTACACAAACCATTGGTTCATAAAATATTTTATTTTTGTAAGTTTTCCGATCGTCTCAATGGATAGGAAATTGAGAACGGGTGGTCGTTATAATATATTGGCGACACGCGGTCAAAACAAAAATAAATTAGATGCGCAATTTATGATCTTGTAATACGTTCTGCATACAAAAACTAATGCAGTCTCCGTAGTTTTGAACTATGTATTATTAAAGGGTCGTATACATTTTGCATGTGAGTTACAGTATAGAAAAGGGACGAAATAATAAAATCCGTCGAGTTTCTCTGAAAAGGGTTGCCTTAACAAATTAGTCCGAAAAAACACCTATAGATTATAGGCTGAATTACTGCATTCACCACACAACAAACGCCCTCTGGTTTCATTCAGTATTTCATACTGAATTTATATTTTTTCCCATAGGCCTTTGTCGTAATTTATACTTTAACAGGGTCCATCTAATCTCGATATATTTACCTAATTTTAAATACATAATTAATATTTTTTATTTTATATTATTAGTTAAATAAGATATTTTAACTATTTGACGACGAATATTTTTACATACGAGTAAAATATATGACCTTGTTATTTGTAAAAATTGCCCATTTTAACTAGCCGTCATTTTAGTAAACCAGTTTTGATAGAAATTATTTTGAGGATAGTAGTACTTCGAATAGTTACCGTTGTGTGTTCATCACAGCTAGTCGTGGTATTACTTTCGCTCTCTTATCTGTGCAACCACCGGTCAATGTTCAATAACGTTATAGTATTTAATTATTTATACTTTTATCTGTATATTTTCCGGTAATTGTTCTATAGTGTTACAGTGTGATTAAATAATGTTGTGCTTAATATATAATGATGAAATTTATCAAGGCGACGAGCTAAAATGTACTACCTGTAAAGAATTTTTACATTTTTCTTGCGCCAGTCTCAGAGAAGCATCCTTTCGAAAAATGGGGAAAGCAACGAAGGATAACTGGTGTTGTGTTAACTGCAAATCTGTAACGGTTTGTAACACAGCTCTTAACAAGAAAGTCAACTCTAGTGATGAGTCAAATGAACCCCTTACTTGCTTAACCTAATCGGAAAATTTTATGAGTGCTCAATTTGATAGTTTCTCTAAACAGTTAAGTGAGGTCCTTAACACAATTAAAGAGCTAAAAGAAGAGAATAAGTGTTTAATAATGTAAAACAGTAAAATAAATAACATCGTAAAAATATTGTCAAGGAAGGTTAATTTATTGGAGCAAAAGGATGTGAGCAATAAAGTGGAAATTATCGGAGTACCTGAATCGCCTAATGAAAATTGTGTGGAAATTGTTAAGAACAATGCAGACAAGTTGGGAGTAAATTTAACAGTAAATAAAGCCTACCATATGTATTCTAAGATTTTAAATAAACCTAAGAAAATTATTGCTGTATTAAACTCGGTCGATAATAAAAATAAAATAATGTAGAATATGAAAATTAAAAAATTAAATGCTAATAATTTTAATAATAATTGGGGAAACGGTAAAATCTTTATTAATCATGAACTTTCACCTTATAATAGGGATCTCTTTTATAAAGTTAGAATATTTGCTAAAAATAATGATTTTAAATTTACGTGGTACAACGACTTTAAAATATTTATAAAAAAAAATGAAAATTGTAAAGCAAATATTATATTTGATGAAACTGATCTGACAAAGCTTCAGTAAAATCATCATTCAAGTTGTAAAATAAATTTTGATAGTTAACATTCATATCATGAATGACTTTAATGTATTAAATAATTATTTAGATTATAAAACAAAATATTTTGATTCCTTTTCTGAATTTTTAAAAACGCATAAATATGTTAATGGTAAGTTTATAAGTGTCTTCTGTAATAATATTAGGAGCATTAATGCTCATTTTAATGAATTTTTATTATTTCTTAACAGTGATACTAACTGCTGTAAATTAGATGTAATAATATTAACTAAAACCTGGCATAATGTAGAATACTGTTATTTTAAGATTCCTGGATATAGACTGTCTTTCTCGAGTATTAAAAGAAACCAAAATGATGGTATAATTGTATTTACCAGAACACAATTATGTATAGAATTAGTTGAATACAAACATACTGTGGCTAATCTTATGAAACTAAATTTTGTAATAAATAATACTCCATTTACCATTTTATGTGTATACAGGTCCCCCTCAAGTGACATCAATGAATTTTTGCCCATCTTAGATAATATTCTATAAGACGAAATAAATAATAAAGGCTATCAAATTATAATTGGTGATATGAATATAAACATTGTGGGGCCAAATTTCACTAATAACGAATATCTTGATAAGATATCACAATATGGATACGAATCATTTATTAATGTGTTTACTAGAACACCGCTAGGTAGCTAACATTCTTGTTTAGACCATATTTTTGTCAAAAGTAATAATAACATTAACGTTAACGGTAAAATTGAGGCTGGTGTGATTCAAACCAGTATTACGAACCACTTCTCAACAGTTATAGGTATTTAAATACATAACCAGAATCAACAAAAAAGTAATAACGTTTATAAGACAATAAATTACTGCGATCTGAATGAAATATTAAAAAAATACAATTGGAATAAAGTGTATATTAATAACAATGATAACGAATGCTATAATGTTTTTATTAATAAGGTTGTTAGTGCTATAAGTATGACCACAATAACTAAAACTGCCAATTCAAAAAACAAATGTCTAAAAGAATGGATGACACCAGGCTTGCTTTGCTCTCTACGTAATAAACAAAAACTATCCTTAAAAGTTCATAAACACCCAAGTAATCACAAACTACGTGCATACTACATACTTTATAAAAATAAATTTTCAAAAATTTTAAGATTAGCTAAAAACAATCATTATATAAATAAATTCAAAGAGGTTTTATATAGCCTAAAATTAACATTTAAACTGATTAATGATGTAGCTAATACAAATTGCAAAATTAAAAATGATGAGGAAATACATTCAATAATTTTTGGTAATGAAAACATCAATTCATCTTTAAACCCAATTAGGGTTTCCAATATTTTTAATAAGTATTTTACAACCATTGGGAGTAACCTTAGAGGCTTGATAAATAAATCAAACTTTCATTATGATGAACCAAATACAACTGAATCTTTTGATACAATTTTTAATGAAAAAGTCAGTGTCGACGAAGTTTTATTAATTATCAACAATTTAAAAGATAAGACGGCAGCTGGACATGATGGCATATCAGTTAAAACACTAAAACTCATAGCACAAAATATCTCAGTACCATTAACCCATCTTTATAACTTAAGCATATTGGAAGGTACATTTCCAGATATATTTAAACTAGTCATTATAGTCATTATAAAACCATTATATAAAAATGGTGATCGAACAAGTATTAGTAACTATAGACCTATCTCAATGATCAGTAATTTCGCCAAAAAACTTGAAAAGGTAATAAAAAGTAGGTTAATACAATTTTTAGAAAAAAACAATATTCTGTCTAAAAACCAGTTCGGTTTCAGACCTAAATTAGGTACTGAAAATGCGTTATATAATGCGACATCATTTATATATAATGCACTTGATAACAGTAAAAAAGCAACAGGAATTTTTCTGGACCTGGCTAAGGCTTTTGACACGGTGGATCATGCTAAACTTATCAATTTACTTCCTAATTTTGGTATAAAAAATCAAGTTTTAAATGGTTCAAGAGTTATCTAGACAAAAGAAAACAAAAAATAAAAATCAATGGCATTTTAGGGGATGAAATGTTAATTACTTGTGGAGTACCTCAAGGGAGTGTTTTGGGTCCTACTTTGTTTATATTATATATAAATAGTATATGTGATCTTGATATTAATGGGCAAGTCGTAACGTATGCAAATGATACTTGTTTACTTTTTTCTGGTGATACATGGGATAACGTTCAAACAAAAGCTACACTCGGTTTCAAAAAAGTATTAGGTTATTTCAATCAAAATTCAAAACTTACAATTAATTATAAAAAAACAAATTTTATTAATTTCTCTATTCATAAAGATGAAAATAATTTTGATCATTTAAAAATACACAATTGTGGAAATGAACCTTGTGATGAGTTAAATTGTCAAAGTATTTTCAGAGTGTCGTGCACTAGATATCTAGGATTAATAATCGATAAAAACTTCAGATGGAATCTACACGTGAGTAATATTGTGTCACGACTACGAACAGTGACTTTCAAATTTTATAAATTAAGAAATTTTTTACCAGTTCATACATTAAGAATAATTTATATTGCGTTATATCAAGCAATATTGCAATACGGCCTGCTGGTCTAGGGAGGTACAGCCAAAAACGCACTACAGCCACTAATAATTCAACAAAGATTTATAATTAGGATCTGTCTGAGTAAGATAAGCCTAGAAGGATCAACAATAGAAAACTTTAAACTATTCAATGTTCTATCACTAGAAAAACTTTACAAAAAAATAGCTATATTTTTCATAGTTAAAAATTATTATCAATGGGTTGACGTCGTTAACATTAATGAAAAAAGAGAAAATAGAGCATACAATGCTAAGATACCCTATACTAAAAAATCTTTTGGGCAAAAATTTGTTAATTATCTTAGTCCCACATATTTCAACTCACTGCCAATTAATATTAAAATAAGTATATACGATAACTCCAGGAACTCATTTAGACTAGTGTTTATCGTTTATGTATATTATAATTCATACAATGCTAAGATACCCTATACTAAAAAATCTTTTGGGCAAAAATTTGTTAATTATCTTAGTCCCACATATTTCAACTCAATGCCAATTAATATTAAAATAAGTATATACGATAACTCCAGAAACTCATTTAGACTAGTGTTTATCGTTTATGTATATTATTATTCATGTATTTGTTTATTTATTTATATTTTATCAATTAATGTATTAATTAATAGATTTTGTAATTCTCTACCATCATCACAAGCTTGCTTACAGGTGGTAGATTAAAATTAAAATTAAAAAAAAAAAAAAAAATATGATCATAATAATAATAATAAAAATTTAATATTTAATTATTTACATTCTAAAAAATTATAAAAAAAATAAAAATATAATAAAAACATTAACTTAAAAAATAATTATATTCGAAATTAAATATGAAAGTTTTAAACAAAATCCACTAAAAAAAAAAAAAAATCTTAGTCTGCTATTAAAAATGTTAATTGATTTCAATATAATTGCAAATATTGATATTTTTTATTTAATTTTATTATTATTAAAAAGTAATCTAAATTAATGTATTTTTACAAGATACGTTTGTTAAATTTATAGAACAAAATGTACATTGTTTTGATTCATTGACTACATTTTAATTTGAGTTAACTATAATATTATATTATTCATTTCAATGCTTTTAAAGTAACAGGTTACAATTGCCAAATTATTATGGATTATCAAAAATTAAATATACTAGTTCTCTTTAATCTTTTAATCATTTTCGTTTATTAATAATATTATATAGATAAAAAAAATGTGCGTTTTCTGTTAATATAAGAATGATCGGAAGAAACTCAATTTTATTTTTATTTTAAAGCAACAATGAACAACATTAATTAGCTTAATTTAACGGACCAAAGTATTTTATATAGTATAATAAAAAAAATAAATAATGAAATACAATAGACATATTATTATAACATTAATGAGAGAAAAGGAAAACAACTAAATTAAATTATTTAATACATAAAAATCATTATCCCTAAATCGATGATGATTAGACAAAAAAAAATCTAGATACCTTATAATTAAGATATAATTAAGATAGAGACCTTATTAGCTAATTCAAGAGCAGAGGCAAAAGTGAGATTTTACCGCAATTTTGCAATTTTTTTTATAAAAAGTATTGACGAAAAATTCTTTATTACTTGAGTGATATGAGGAAACTCTGATATTGATTAAGGATAGTAGTTCAAGATAAGCAATGTTACCGTTTAACAAAACGAAGATAAAAATAAAGTCAACAATTTGTCGTCTAAGTTGAAGTGAGTCTAAGCCAATAGATTCCTAGTTAGATTTATAGGATTGGTTAATTATTTAATTGTCATTAAATATGTATTATGAATAATTATTTTATAGTGCATTTTTAGTCTGAGAGAAATTTAACAACTTCATAGATCATATTAATGTTTTTTGGAATATTACTTAATACTTATTTTACTGGTCGCCACGTCGGTTTGGTTTTTTAAGAATCCTTTTCTGGTCAATTGTATTATTTTATTTTTTGTGCTTGGATAAACCAGAACTGTTATTATAATTTTCTCTGTAAGAATCGCTCAAAATTTATATATTTTTATGAATCAATTGAATAAATCTGAACTTTTTACAGTTTTGCATTTTGTTAATAATTTTAAGTATTTAATATTTTTGGTATCTCAAACAATTTATTATTTTGTTAATGTTAGATGAAAATTTACCCCAATATTTAATTTAAATTGAAGTTTTATATAATTTGTGTAGGGATACTGGTTTATGTATTGCATATTGGATATTTAAAAAAAAGATATATTTTTACATTTATTTGTAGTTTATTATAAATTACATAAAATTTAGTAAGTCACCTATAATATTTAATTATATTATTGATTAAATGTTAATTTTAATCTTTAGCATTATACTCAAAACTAAAGTAGCACCACATATATCACGGCTATATCCTAAATTATTTTCATACTACGCAGATTTACAATTTCCTAGCGGATAATCATTTGATTTAATAATAAATTTAAAAATCATTTAACTATGCAATTTATACAAAATATAATATTTTTTGCTTTTTGTCCAAAATTAAAACATTTCCGAAATAGATTTTCATATCAATACTGTTTTTATTATGTATTTAATTATTTATAATTAACGTTTACTTATTATATAATTGCAAGGCAAATGATATTCGGAAATAAAGTAACAAGAAAAAAAGCACCCAAAAAAAAAAGTACCAAAAAGAAAGTACTCTGAAAAAAAGTACCTAAGAAAAAGTATTATATCATAAAAATAAATAGTACATAAAATAATAATAAATAAATATTAATAATAAAAAAAATTATTATAATATATACGAAATCAGATACTTTTTTATTTGGTTACTTTTTTTCCGGATACCAAGGCGAATGGCTACCCTACAGTAATATTAAAAATTATTAGAAATGTACAAAGGTGAGCAAGTTATTGAAAATAATTAACTCGAGTTAAGTTAAGTGTAGAGAACACAATATCGATAAGTTATAAGTGAATGAGGAAAAAAATATTAACTTAAATCAAATTAAAAAAAGTTAATCTACTTTTTGTTATTAGTACCTATATGGATCACATAAAAAGTGACTACGTTATTTAGATTGATATAGTTTCCTAAATTATTAAATTAAATTATTATTTAATTTCTTATCATAATATACAGTGGTGCCGAAGTGTTTGAAAAATACTATGACATTGTACATCCAGGGGCCACTTACTATCGTATTTATTTATTTATTTATTTATTTATCTTTAAAGTTAAAATTCTTTATACATAACATTCTGTATCCACAGCTAGAACCCAATACTCAAAAAGTGGGGGACCCTTACCTACAAAATCTAATATGACATCTAATGTACAGTTTATGCGATCATTTTACTTTACACGATTATTTAATTTTTGTATTAATATTTGCGTATAAACGAAAAATTTCAAAAATTTGAACTTAATAGACCAATTTTAAAACAACTGTGAAAAGCTAAGTTATTTAAATTGCCAATTAAACTATTTAAGTTAAAATGTTTATTATAAAATAAACTCACTAAATAAGTTAAAAAGTTAAAAAAAAATTAACTTTGTGACTTGTTAATGCCCACTTTTGGAAATATAATACAATTGATAACAAATGTTGTATAGACACGTTATGTTTCTTTATAGCATAATTTCAGTGAGGGTAGTATATTTTGATTTTTTTATCTATCCTTACTCACCACATTGCACCCCATTAAACACGATTCTGTGTTCGCAGGGTGTTATAACGGGGTACGTGAGATTAATTTGTTTCACGCTTTTAGTATTTTCTTACTTACATTTTACCCTAAAAATGAATCAAAGTTATCTTGGTGATAAATGTAAGTATGCAAGTAAATTGGTTTATGTGTGTGCCAAATATTAAATGTCATGTGTTTGAATACTCAACTTCATCATGTATTTTTATTTACAATGTACACAAAATTAAATTTGAAATAAAATTATGTAGCAGTAATTATAAATTCATCGAGCTTAACAGAAAATATTTGAACAGAATATTTATAATGTGAAAATATTTGTTTAAAATAAATACATTAATTGTATTCAATATAACATCAATCATAATTTAGTTATAAAATAGAAAATATATTTTTATTACACATTTAGTTTGTATTTCCTTACATATATATTTCATCTTTTTCTCCTTTCTTCCAAATATCTGGGGTTAGCTACCTTTGTCCTAAACCTCCACTCGTTTTGATTTTCTACATCCCCTATAAAAACACTAACAATAAAATTATAATCTCCGCGTCTGTCTAGTCTTATCGACGTGGTATTTTTTTTTATTACTACCAATCCGCGTGTGCGCAATATGACCGATGCGATATTGTTATCGTTATAATTCGCATGTGCGTATTTTATACCGGCGCCGTATTGCTTAAAGGCATTATAGAAGATTTTGCTTCCATAAAGTCCAGAAGGATTAAATTTTAAATTCTTTAATAGTTTAATATAATTAAATAAATAATTTATTATAAATACAAATATTCAGTTTCATTGTTTTCTTTTTTTTTTTAATAATATTTACATAATTTATAACTCTATACAAGTTATCAATTGTCATGTAATTAATTAAATAAATTTATTTATTTATTATTAAATAAGGGGATATTTGTAAATTTTACCCCGGGTACTATATCACGTCACGACTCTGGTAATAAATACCTGTAATATATTACAGATATATTTTCGTTTCAAATATTGCATTCATTTAATTATAGTGATAATGTATATTATGATATATGCATAGTAAGAACACTATAAAGAGTTTTTTCCAGAGATGCTAAAGACTATATATTCGTCTATCATCCTGCATATATTATATGCATTGGTAAATATATCCAACGAAATACTTATCTAGAGGTAAAAAAATAACATCTGGAAAACATAATATCTGAAAATAAAATAAAACCAGAATATATTTCTCTATAACAATGTTACATATCATGAACGAAATCCAGTTTATTTGATGTTAACGTTGAATAAATATATTAACTCCTATACCAATCATATGTTGATATGCTGAAAATAAATAAATTTAAAATGAAAAAAAAATCAATTAAGGTGTATAAAACCACATTAATCAATCATGTATATACACTGTATTGGTTGTATTACAATACATCTGTAAGTTTATTTTATAATAATGATATAAATGAAAATAAATTTTATTCTTATTGAAGATCGAAGGTATTGTTTTTACTGTATAATAAAAATTAAATAAGAACAAAGGTAAAAACAATATATGTATCAAGGTATTGTTTCGAAATCACTAGCACTATTGTGTTGTCTATTTGAACATAACATATAGTATAAAATATAGATGACCTTATGGTTTTTATCACCCTCATATTCATTTAATATTTATTCAGTATATATTAACTATTCATTTAAATCTTTAATAAACATCAATTTTAAATTATTAATATTAATCATCAATTATTTGAGTATTTGAGTATTAATTGTGTGTCACGAATGATAAACTTGATCTAAACTTATATTAATTATATTATATTACATGCTAAAACCCGTTAGCGTTGCACAAAACAAGATATTTTTACCAGGATCTTTGAAAATTATAGTCATTGATTAATATTTTAAACGCAATATTAAAGGTGTATGATTTCAAATTACAAAGAGTTTGTATATATCTATACATATTTTTTTTTGTATTTTACAATCATAGAAATTTTAATTGTTCAATATTAGAGTTTATACATTTTTCAGATGAGGTACTTTAATGATATTATTTCTTTTTATTCGACAAGATAATAATACAATCCTTGTTTTGTACTTATCTTTATTTTATTTTTTTTTTTTTAGTATTTATTAAGTATTTAAATTCTAACATTATTAATAGAAAATTACACTGATCTATATATTTAAAATCATAAATTTAGTTTATTTTTTAATTTAGAGTCATATAGATACCAAACGTAAGTAACCAATCAAATACTTTACGAAAATTAATAAACATTTACATTAATATTTTGTTTTATGGAATGCCACTTTAATTTTTATTCGAATAGTATTGTAAGACTAAGATGTGAATCTATAAAGAGCACTATAGTTTAACGTAATAGTGAAAAATAATATTAAAGCTACTATGAACGCATTTAATTTTATTAAAACACATCTGTCTTAAAAAAATTAAAAAAAATAAAAATAAAACAATATTATAATTTTAAAAAGCAATGGAATCGAGTCTCTAAAGTAAATTAGTTATTTTATGGTTTTCTTTATTGTTATTAACTACCCTAATATTCATTAATATATTGCCTTTATTCCGTTCTAGCATCTTTCCTGTTTCTATCTATAAAGTTTAAAATTAATGGTCCTTAATGAAAATGATTCGATATTGTTAAAAAGAGGCGTTTTATATCATTTAAATAAGTATACTTATTATAACTTGCTATTTAAATTTAGTAAACTATAATAAACAATCTCAATAGGTCAACTAAATGTTATGTATTTGTTAAATTTAATTCTATAATACATACAAATAAATATACTGTTATTATGTATCCGTTGTAATATATTTAAAATTATATGACAAAGATTTATCAAGAAGTGAAACTGTTAACAGAAATATTATAACTATCACTTTATGGTTTCGTCTGATTATATATATTAAAATAAAATACACGCAAGTGATTTGTAATCGAACTATACAAATCATTTAACTTTGATATACTGTATGTTTACATTTATAAACTTAGCTATTATTTACAATATAAAATACAACAAGAAATACGGCTTTCGGATTTGAACGATAAACTATAAAGCATTTGCTGTACATTTCTGTTCCTTATAATATAGAAGTTCAGGATCCTCATTGTCTATATTTGTAGATATAATATTATTTTCCAAGAATTATTTCTTTGCGATACAACCATATCATAATGTTACTAAAACTATATGTCTAGTATTAAGGTGTTCATGAAAATTGTTTTATCAGTGTCTTGTTTATACATAAATGCAATAAACACGGTATTTAACTTATTTGGCTGAAGATTAATACATTTAAAAATTAAATAATAATATAATTCGCTGGGATTAAAAAGTAATCGATTTCCTTTTTTCATCTCACTCATTCGGTAAATTGAAACATTATTACCATGAAAATAATTAAAAGGTTAATTTTAAAAGAGTATACTGCCTTGGGTTTCTGTGAGTCGCTATTGCAAACAACCGTTACAGGTTTTCTGAGGTAGAAAGAGCATTACGTCTCTGCAGGCCCCCAGGCGACAACAACTCGTGTTGCATGGGAGCGGACGCGAGTAGAAGAATGTGTGGTTTTAACGGGTGCCAGGTAAGATAGTTGAGGTAAAAGTATTCCCCCTTGGGGTTATAAAATCGTTGTCGCCGTGGATGCGGTCCAGTGGGAATCGCGATGAAAATTATGTATACACACAGGTGTGGCGTGCAAGTATGTATTGAAACGCATGTGGTGGAGGCAGGGCCATAAACTACGTTTCTTCAGTGTGAAACTTTGGGGCTGTTCGTGTTTGTGTATTGCTAAGGTATATTACTATCTGATCGAGATCGGTGATGGCGATCGCGGAAGAGCAAGAAAGGGATCCGAAGAAATAGTAGTGGGGTGGAGGGAAAACAAAGTAGAAGAAAGAGACATGGAATGGAGAAAAAGAAAAATAAGCAGAAAACAATCTCGTGCGCGACCATCTGGGGAGGTACCCGTGTGATTTACAACCTAGCACTTGCTCTTTTGGCAATAACAAATAAAACAACGGTCTTGGAGACCAATTTTTTGTTGGCATGGTGGGTAAAATCATTGTTTATCACTCGCTAATGAATATTAGGTTATAATCTGATTCTTGGAAACTTACGGTAATTCAATGGTAATTATTATTTCTGTTTTAATTGATACATATATATACCTATATACCTATATAAATGTACAGATATTATATTGTTATGTGTGTGTTCGAGGAATGATTTTATAACTAATAAATTGTTTATTTTATTACAAAATATTGTTTTAAACTAGAAGGTATTCGTTCTATATTTATTATATAAATTATAACAAGTATTAATAAAGATAAGGAATTTATAACACTCAACTATATTATAGTCGTCGCGGGCGTTGGCAGTATCAGTGTTTATAATAATGAAAAAGGAGATAAGATTCAATGAATTTTTCATCCAAATATACTAATTATAGATTAGATTTAATTTAGATTAGGTTATTTATAAATACTTAATTTTGTAATTTTGTATGAATTCATCCGAATTTTAGCGTATCCTGAAACTTGTCAAAAATATAATGATAAAGCATCACAGTTTCTTAGAAAATTTTTTATTGATTATGGTTTTTTATATGGTTCACAATTTTTTACGTATAACGTTCACAGTTCAATAAATTTTCAATCACTTTCCAATTTTTGAAACTACTTATGGCCCTTTAGATAATATCAGCTTTTTTAGACAAAAATCATTTAATTTAAGTCTTTAAAATTTGGTAGGATAAATTATTACATTTTATAAAGAAGGTATCTAAAAAAAATATTAAAATAATTGTTATTATTATAGATTTGTTACAATTATTGCTAATGATTTATAAATATTAATTGTATATATAAGTATTTATAATTAATGCTATTATTCATGCATTTTAAAATGAATTAATTTCTGATTTTATTGTTCTTAAAAATTAATTTTACTTTGCTTTGAAATGTTAGTAGGTAGGTAGGTTGATAGGGTTAGGTCTATATAGGTCAATAAGTTTGCATTGTACAAAGTTCGAATCACACTTGTTGGGCTTCTCTAGGAATATATAATTTTTGTCTTTTTTTTTTGATAATATACTATAGTGTTACAATTGATTGTTTGATGGATGTTTTAGAGTGATGTTTAAAGGACGTTAATTGGAAGACAGCAATTTGGAACATTAACAGTCACATAAGTGTTACTTTAACGCAAAATTAACAAAAATTGCAATGTTTCATGTTTCATTGAAACCGCCTGGTAACATTACTAGAACGAATTATTGCATAGTAGGCAGAGACCATTGGACTGCTGTATGAGGTGTTCCCGAATCGCCTCATTGCACGTCGGTGTAATTTGAACTGGCCAATAAGGTCATGTTATTTATCTCCTTGTGATTTTTTTCTTTTGGAGATTTGTCAAATTCTAGGATTGCACAATAAAACCGAGAATCATAAGTGATTTAAAAGAAAAAAATCGACGGGTCATTGTGAATTTCACCAGAGAAAACTGCGAATCAGTTACTGCTAATTTTCTCGATCGCATTAAATCCAGTCAACAAGCTAGGGGAGGACATTTGAATGGTATTTTATTCACACGTAAATCGGATATTATACTGAGAGTGTACATATCCTTTTTTGTATTTGTTTACAAAAACAAAATGTTTATTTTTGCTAATTTAAAAAAAGCGTTATTTTTGGGACACCTCTTACATATTCCGAGAATCTCTGTCACATATTAGTACTGATGTGGGTTCATAAAAGGACAGAAATATTGTACATATATTTTCTTAGAACTTATAAATGAAATTAGATAAGTTTGAAAAATATTTTGTTTCATCATAATGAAATATTGAAGGGCAATGATTTTATATACATTTAGGGTAAGGCTTATAACTTATAAGTTATATTTACACTATACTTTTATAAAACTATTTTACACCTACTTGTTCTACTTCTTTGCAGACATCCCTTAGTGTCAAATATTATTTTTTCAAAAAATAGTATAAAATATAATAATAGTTAATATAAAAATTATGCCAAATAAGTGTTTTTTTCCAGTCTGTAAAACTGGTAATGCCCATAATACCCAATAAAAACGGTCGTCAGTCACCTATATCCTCTTTAAGTGAATCGGTTATAATCACGGCCTACGATTGATCTGCTAATAAGAACAAAAATTAAATTTTTATAGAAATTATTTGTTCATTTAAGCAACGCTACTTATCGGCAGTCTAAGTGCATTTAATAGCCGAAAACCTCTATACCATTGGATATCTATATTCAATGGTAATATGAACATAATTATGATGTGTTCACCAGAATGGTTGTTATAATACATTTGAAAAATTTTATCGGCATATTGAATTATATTTAAATAGTTTTTAATATTTACTTTCAGTGGCGTCGAGCTCTAAAAAAAGTACTATTGTCAAATTTATTTTCAGAAGGTACCACCCACCAATAATGTCACTTGTCAGAGTAAAAATAAATAAATAATAGGTTACAATAGTTACATTGTAAAACTAATCTGTTGTTAAAAATGTGAAAGTTATTATTGTGCAATTATAATATTACTGTATGATACTATCTACGTTATATGCAACCTCAAGGTCCTAATGACTATTTAGGGCTAAGCCCTTAGGACTACCCACCCCATTTAAGCTATTGTTTTAACAACACTTGTTAAGGAGGTTTGGCACCACTAGTTACTTTAAAACTATTTAAAATAAGTTTAAGTGTTCGTCCTATGCCATTGCATAGAATGACTTAACTTCGCGTTGATTTTCGTCATTCTAAAAAAAAAATAAGAAAATACTGAAAATGATATAAACTATTTTATTGTTTATTAGGAAATGTATTGTTAAATTATAATTTTCCAACTATATTTTATACAATAATAGTAATTATAATTTTTATCATAATATTTGTTATACAAAGTATAATTTGACAACATTTTGATTTTTATTCGTCATTTTTCATTTATGTTATTTTTTTCAGGTTGAAAAGAAACCAGAAATTTAGAAATCAAAAGGTAAGGCGATATCATATTATGAAAAAAAAATATAACCAAAAAATAAAAACCAAATCATACAGTAATAATTACAAATAATTATTAGATTACAAAGTAGTTATAATTATAATATATTTTATCAAGTCAGTACATATAAATTCAAAACTTATATTTAGATATAAGTTATTATATGGTAATTAATATTTGTTGTTATTATAATTACTAGCAAGGTGTATGTGATATATATTAAATTAATTATCTTATTGAAGTTTTAACAAACGCTATAATGTATAACTAAAATGTTAGTACACATTTTAATTAATACATTTTGTATTTTAATACCCACGGTACCATAAAACACAACTATAAGACTAGAGGAATAAGATATGTGTATTGTTGAAATATTTATTTTAAACAGTGTGAATTTTCAAATTACAATTAAAGCACGATTTTCTTTATGTTTTAATTAAGAACCGAAATATAAGTGTATATATTATAGGGTAGAAGTGTATATATAATATTATTATGTTATTTTGTTTAAAACAGCGTGAAGTACGCGTATAGTAGTAATGAATGGAATACGGTTCTCTGCACATAAAGGTTCATATAATAGTAGAACATCACGTCATGTGCTCTTTTTTATATTATTTCCATTGTTGATATTCAGATTTCCACATGGGCCATGAATCATAGTAGTTTTTATATAACGTAGAGATAGTTTAGAATCAGGAATGTCTAGCTTTTAACAGTGTCAATATTAGTAGGCATAATTCTGTCTTGTAGTCATAACATTTTATGCACATGTGACTGATCCCGTTTCTGCTATTCTACTGTGAACATGTAACACCTATAGAAACCGAAAATAGAAACTTAAATTAGAATATGAATGATTTTTTTAGTTTTCAAGGGAAAAACTCTGGCTATTATGCCTTACCTATATTCAAACTATTGTCCATCATGTAAGGAATATTTAATTTAATTCCATTTTAGATTACATGTAAACGTAATGAACAAATCAGGATGGCCATTACGACGAACGTATTTAATGGCGTCATGAGATTTCTTGTGAATATAATAGGGTCTTCCTATGAAACTAGACGGTTAAACTACTATCTTGTCAATTTCTGAAATTTGTCCATCTTATTTACAAATAGCATCTTTGTGATGCATATCATTTTCAGTTTTCAGTTTACTTTGATTTTTTTTAAAAAAAATCTGGGTTTCTGTTTCTATCTCAACGTATATATCAACCCAAAACTGATTTAGAGGACTAAAGTATAGTAACATGTATTTATTTTGCTCTTGTCTTTTTATTTTTCTTTAAGAGTAAAATTTTTAAGCAGAATAGTTTTTTTTTAAGAATCGTCTTAGAATTTGGGTCATGCTGAGGGATTTTGATGAAATACCCATCTTCACCACGGCAGAACATAAGAAGAGCATCGTATCATGTTACAATGGGTTTAATTTATTCTCATTTATTTTCACTAACTTGTTATTTCTACTTTAAAGAATAATATCTATTTTTTCAAAATATTGTCCCTTAATATCTACAGCAACCTCGCTTATTGACGGTGCATTATACCGACCCCTGTTAAATGTTTTCTATCGACATGAATCACAAATTTAAATTCCTCTCCGTTAGGTACACTTTCCATGGTTGTTTTAAAATCTTGCACGTTTTGGTTGTGATTATGCAGCATTTTTTGATGTTGGCCAACTAATCAAGGCTTTACAGCAAGAAAAATATTAGACTGAAATTCCGTATCCCGTTTATTTTTCATCATTACTAATAAGATATATTTGTAAAAATGACGGTTTTTTTTCACACGAACGTAACACTTCCTATTCTGTTGTAAACTTGACCATGCATTTTGAAGGTCGACATAATGACGTCACCTGTAAACAGCCGTTGTATTTTCTAATATTCGTTAAAATATGTTGAAATTCAGGATGATTGTTCAAAAGTAGACTGTGTAGTGGAAGTTTTTCAGTTGGAGAAAAAACAAATTTAACATCTCTGTAACAAATGCCGGCGTTTTTTTTCTTCCTTCCATTTCTTTGCACGATACCACTTTTTTTGGCTACCCTAGAACAACTTTGTCATTACTGTAGTCTATTGTATTACCGAATTTAAAACCTGATAAACACTTTGATTTTCATAGAATCATTGGTATTTCTTTATTGTTTATTTAATCATCATCCCCATTAACCTTGTGATTGTTTTTTGCAAAAGATGTTAATATATACTGTGTAAAAAAAGATGAGGCTAAAAGTCATACAATTAGTATAAGTAAATCAAAAAGTTCAGTTTTTGTAGCATATCAAATTATGTCAATATTGTTGCAAAATCATGAACTTCTTAGAATAAAAAAGAAATTTTAGGAGATATAATCGTTTAGGTTCATTGTTATGACTGAACAAATTTAGTTGATTTGCTTATACTTAACTAATTTTTTGCATTTTACATTACATAATAACAAAATTGAACTCAATTTGTGGTGAATTCAGCATCTATTTACAGTTTATAAAAGAAATTATGTAATATAGATTATCATAGGCGTATGTAGGGATTGTCTTGGAGGAGGATTAGACTCCTCCCAAAAATAATGTAACAGTATTGTATTAAAACTGTCAATATTTATTTTTCTTATCTATTGTTAAGTTATTTTAAATATACTTTATTTTTAGTATTTTTTTTTTCTGGTGAGAGTGACTCGCTCTCGGTACTCCACTCTAGATCCGCCTATGAGCTCAATAGTCTACGGCGAAGACAGTTGATGGTAATCTATGTGTATAATTTTATATTATCAACGAGCAAGTTGTTTATAGTATATTGTTTATATCGTAATAATATTTTGTATTTTAACATCTTATATAAAACTCTGTTACGTTATTATGGTAACGTATTAGGTATAAACTACAGCGTGAAGTCGTTTATTCTATCTTTGAAATGTTTTCTTTTAAGTTATTAACTATCGTCCTATGACATCCCTTTGATTTCTCGATACACATCCAACGATTTCATCGAGAGTAACATTTTCTTAAGATCAAATACAATGTTTGACGATTTCTCGATACAATTCGTTCAACAATACTATAAAGTTATATATACATGGAAAATATAATATTACATATAGACATTTATATTATTATAAGATAAACGTAAATTATAATGGCTTTAGTATTAATCTGAAAATCATCGAGAAGTAATATTCTAATAAAAATGAATGTTAAAATACTTCTGATAAAGGTACATACAACAACGTGTAAGTGCATTCGTATGTGTATGCGTGTATTTGTGCGTGTTTTGTCGAATAGTTTTCGATAATTGATACGAATAAACGTTGGCATTTCGACGGCTGAGGATTTTGTTTGTTTTCCTGAGGATTTGCCAAATCTGACCCAAAAATAGCAAATACTTTTCGAAACGTATCATTCTACCTCTGAGTGTTTTAGACATAACGATATCATCCGTATACAACGGAATAGTTAATCACAGTCGATGATGAACACGATTTTTTTTCACGTCAACATTTCTGTAAACGGCTATAAATAATAAATATCGAATCTCTGTAAAGAATACTGCTAATTCCGTTTTTATATTACAGTACTCACACTTTAGCTATTTATTTTAGATATAAAACTGCTTTATTATAAGTATTTTAAAGTGTATGTTATAACATGAACAAAAAATTTGCTATGTCGTTCATATTATAATTAAATTTCTAAAGAATCCTTAATAGAAAACATCGCTAAGACACTGCTTCGTATTATTGATTAAAAATTGGAAAACCATATTGGAATTGAAAAAGAAAAAATAACCAACATTGTGTAAGTGTATAATATATACAATTATATTATATCAATATAATATTATATTATATTAATTAATGTTTGTAAAAACTTTATTCGTATAAATTAAATCGTTAATTTTAGGTAATTTTAATATTTCTTTAATTTAATCTATCCAAAAAAAAAAAAAAAAAAATACAAAATTAGAGTTTTATAAAATCTAAAATCTAAATATTATATACATTTTTCATTTGGTGTTAAATTTTTAGTGACCATGTAATAAAATCTGGTGACCTTAGAGGTTGCAACCCCCTGGTTGCGCGCTACTGCAATAAAACGCAAATAGGCGCAAATAATACGCGTGGACTCGACGACTATATGAGTCCCAGGTGTATACTAGCCATATTATTATTGTATTATATTTGGTAATGTACAATTCTATAGGCATAATGCGCATAAAAACCAACATATTCCACTTATTTTAATTGAAAACAAATCTGTAATAATATTCAAATATTCGTGCTAAATTGAAAAGATACTGATTGAATAAAAGGATTATACAAATCATTCGGTTTAATGGGGTAGATCACTTATATCATATAAAATGAAAATTTAATATTTTTGGAGTCTAAATAGTTTTCTATTACGTATTCGTGACCAGTGCTGTGCTCAGATGAAAAAAAATATCTAGATAAAGATAGATTAAGCAAATAATTAATCTATCTAAATATAGATGAATAAAAATAATTTTTATCAATATAAAAATTAGATATATTTTTAAATTTTATCTATCATAACAAAAAATTAAAATAAAAAATTAAAAAACATGGTTTTTATTTCAAGAAGTTCTTAATTAGCATAAAGGTAATTCAATTTTATTAGCACCTTAGATTAGTATAAAATAATACAACTGGTATATAACCAACGCGTACCTACTATAAATATTATAAATATTTTTAAGCCTGGAGGAAATACATCTTTTGAAATAATTTGTTCTAATAATATAACATATTTTATTTACAAAATCCTAAATTTGATTTAAAATTAAATGGTTTAATAACACTGAACAAGTTATTTGTAGCGTACTGTAATATTTATTTATTTCTTATTCATGAAAATATATTAAAATTATTAATCACGTGCAATACGTGCAGCAGTGTCACTGTTGACATGAGACCATGAATGACTGAAGTAATAATACATACTATAAACATAATAATTAACAACATTTGAACATAAGTTTTCTTAAACTGTATATATTACAAAAAATAAAAGTTTGATTTATTTTTAACAAAATTAATTAGTTATTAAAAAAAAAAAAATTAAATACAATGAATATAATCTTCAACATAAAAATAAATAAACAAATAATAAGTACTTTTAAGTCTTACACATAGAACACAGAATATTTTCAAAAATTTATTCACCAAGACGATTTTGCCTCGATTTTAAAACTTGAATAGCATCATTTAACAACCTTTTTACTTGTGCTGATGTTGGAAGGATTGTATTGTTCCTCAAAAATATTTTTTTGATAACAGGTTATTGGTTTAATATTTTTTTTTTTTTTTATTCAAATACTTTAATACTTGTTATTTAATTAAATTGTTCAGTCATACGACTTCATCTACTCTTTGTGAATAATCTAGATATATTTATTTAGATTGTCATAATTTTTATCTAAATGAAAATTAGTTACCAATTTTTGTTTTTATCTAGATAAGATAAGAAGTTGTTATTTAGATTAATTTAACTATTGCACAACACTGCTCGTGATGGATGTTTGGATAGTTTATTTGTTTCTACTTTTAGCACCGAGCCAGAATAAAATAATCTTTTACTTGTATATTGTGTAGTCTCGTGAAAATCATCTAATATTAATTTGCAAAGTTCGAATTGATTAATTTGATTAATCAGAACGTTTTAAAATGTCTAATATTGTTTTATATTATTTATATATTTAAATAATAAATGTACATAGTTAGTGTAAATCGTATTTATCAATAAGTGTTTTTTTTTTTTTTTTTTTATTATCATTCGTAATTCTTTAGTATTATATAAAATTAAACTCTAAATACGTTTTGAGTTATTAACTGTTGTGCGACGGTACTTTTTAATTTTTAAAACTAATTACATTGATTTCTACAGAATACAATAGTATACATTAATAGTAGGTATTTAAGAATTTATTTTAAATCCTGCTCTTTGATAATTATTGATCAAAACATTATGTAATAATATTAAATCTCAATCTTCTTATATATTTAATGAGAAATTCATTTTTAATCGTTTTTAATTGAGTGTTAAATGTTTGGTGATTTGTTATAATAATTTAACAATGTGAAAACCGATTATAATTATTATAACTGATTAATTTAAACAAACAAATCGATTCATTAAAATAATAAAATTAATTGTGATTCTCAAATGTGATTGTGTTGATTGAAATTGTTCGTTTTAAACTATGATTTTATGTACCCATATATAATGGTAAAATATAATATTATACTGTGTCGATTTTATAATTAAAATAAAAACACAATCGAAATACTAGCAAATAATAAATATGTTAATGAGACGGTCCGTGCATAGTTCGAAATATCAGTGATTAATTTTAGATTTGATATATTCTAGTGGATACCGAACACACATAAGATTATCGTAGAAAAACTTATGGAAGTTTAACTACCATGGTTCGAAAATCAAAAAAAACATTCTGGACTATACATATGTACATATATATATTTCTGGATACTGCCTAATTTTGGTGTAAAAATCTCAAGCTTAAAATAGTTCAAACTATAGCTACACAAGAATTTAAAAAAGTAACCGATTGCTTAAATTATAGAAAGCTTTCAATTAATTACGAAAAAACAAATTCATTAATTTTTCAATTAACAAAGATGAAAATAATTTCAATCTTATAAAAATACATATTTGTGGAAATGGTATCATCTGTTATGACGAAATATGTAGGAATATTTATAGAGTTTCTAGTATCCGATATTTAGGTTTGACTATTAATAAAAACTTAAGATAGAACCAACCTACATGTCAATAACATTGTATCAAGACTGCGTTCAATAATCCAACGTTTTTATAAACTCAAAGCCTTTTTACCAGTTAAAACGTTACGTATAATTTATTTCGCTTTATATCAAGCGATTCTACTATACGATTTGTTGGTATGGGTAGGGCTAGCAAATAATGCAGTTAAACCATTTATAATACAACAAAGACAAATCATTAGGGTTACCCTAAGTAAACAAAACTTGGTAGGTTTAACCTCTAACAATTTTATACAATTAAACGTATTACCGTTTGAAAGTCTGTACAAAAAAATTGCTATTTTGTTTATAATAAAAAATATTAATTCGTGGATAGAGTTGGAAAACAGATGCAATAAAAAGGAATTGAGAGCATATGATGTAAAACAAAAATTCATGAAAAAGGCTTTTGGTCAAAGATTCGTGGACTATCTCGGGCCAACATTTTTTAATTCTATGCCACTTTATATTAAGAAAAAGGTATCCTGTAACTCCAGGGATTTTTTAACACATAAATATGGTAAATATGTATCAAATTGGTTAATGGATTCTCTAGAATAGTGTGTTTTTGTTTATTTTTGTTTATTATAATTGTGTATAATATTTAATTCTTTTGTACATAATACTAACCATTGTAGAAATATATATATATATATATACATATATGTATATGATGTAATTAAGCAACTCTCTTCCAACAACACAAGCTTAGTTTAAAGTTGGTGGATAGTATTTATTGTAAATTTTTTTTGATTTATAATAAATAAAATAAATAAAAAAAATTATTCTTTGTAAGAACGCATCAAATATTTATTTTCGAAGTTAAAGTGATTTAAAATCTTTTTAACGTAATTTATTAATCAGTTTAGATCTGGAATCGTCTGTAAGACGTATATAATATAACTAGTGCTGAGATTTTAATAGCAAAAGATGCTTTAAAGAAAAAAAAAACTAAAAAAAATGCTTGAAATCCTTTAAAAGGCACTAAAAAATTATTTATTACCATTTAAAAACTATATGATAAAAATCATGTTACCAATCGCATTTAATTATATTTATAAAACATAATAATAATAAAAAAATACTTATTTTTTATTTACATTTTATTTAACATTATTTAAATTTAATTTATTTTACAATTTGCTGTTGTGATAGCCTTTGTGCTCTTATAAATAGAAAAATTTCTTTCGACTGTATTAATTTTATTCTATTTTTTATAAAATAGTCGATATGGTCATATTTATTAGTTAATTAATTTAGTAGATTATAGTAGCATATAACGTACTAGTTTTGAGCGAACAAATGAAACGCATAATCAAATATCCTAATATTTAAAAAGGTATGGATAAATTCTGAAAAATGTTCTAAAAACTTGCCTCAAAAACAGCAAAATATGTTATAAAAACGCATATAATGCATACAATTCAAAAAAGTGCAAAATGAAAACTAATTTAAATTAATCAGTGTCACTTGAAGCATATTTTCTTTTAAAGGACCTATGTATTGGGACATCAGAAAAAAGATGTATTTGCATCAAAATCCCAACACTAATTATAACATTACATCTAAATCGTTGCAATATGACAAAAACAAATTAATGTAAATTAATGGTTATCTTACAGTCATAGATTTTCTATTATAAAGTAATTGGCAGAGTAAATTATATATCGGATTGTGATGCGCCCCGGCAAACATTATTTATAAATAACAAACAATGAATCAACCATATTAAAACTATAATTATACTACTCTTGTAGTATATATACTCAGTAGAGTCAGTAGATAATACTGATTTTTGGTAAATTAATTGTTTCCGTACGTGAGTATACATTCTACAACTATTTTTTTTCATCATCATGTATAAGTAAACGGCTGATGACACTGCTGCCACGGAATCGTCAACCATCCGGTCTATAACTGTAATGTACATGATGGTCGTCCATCATGTTTCTCGTTGCGACGTCAGAAGGCATGTTGTTCGTTTATCGTCTTAGTTGTACCGCTGTTACATAATATCACAATGAGTCGGTTTGAAGCGAAATGTATGATTAAATATAAACGTACATTTTAGGAATCCTTTACTTGTAGTTCTATTATTTACAATTAACATTTTATCTCGTGGTCATTGAGAATAATTCAATAATTGTCAATTAAAATTCGTCTCTTCTTCTGAAATATAACATTTAACAATACGTACAATTCAATATTAATAAATAAATATATATACATATATTT
Organism: Sipha flava; assembly: GCF_003268045.1. Classification (NCBI taxonomy): domain Eukaryota; kingdom Metazoa; phylum Arthropoda; class Insecta; order Hemiptera; family Aphididae; genus Sipha; species Sipha flava. The sequence goes on along the minus strand of NW_020271856.1, from coordinate 1,042,420 downwards.
ATGTAATTATATTGTTAATATTATATTTAGCCTAGTTACGAAAAACGTTATTTATATCTCTTAAATTATGAAATATATTCACTAATGTATTTTGGTTTTTGTGTATAATTCGAGATTTAAAACTAGGCGGTCGGTTTAGTCGCTAAATTGTGTTCGAGCTGTATTTTTTGATAGTCAATCATTTTTACATTAACATGTATCGAACATCGATCAGCTGTTGTTCGTACATATGTATGTATAATATTTGAAATGTCATAAAACCTGGATACGGTATATAGTGACATATTTACTAAAAATTTGTTTTTGGGGGTGGGGGTATCATAATAATTTTATTTCTTTTATTTAAATCATAATAAAATGATCAAAATGAAATTTTTATCCGTTTTATCATCTTATTGAAAATTTAAATTATATACGAGTATGTGTGTAATTTTAATTTCATTTTTTGGTTGGTTACGAAAATAAAAGATAAAATAAACATAGAATAAAATATACATATATGTTAGCGGTAATGTATGTAATACGTTATTTTATTAAATAATTAGTAATTTTATAAAATTCCTAAATATGTATGTTAATATATAAATTACTCGGTTTTACAAGTTAATATAAAGAATATCAATTGGGGGTTTTCACTAATGAATGAAATTTTTATCGTTAGATAGAGCACCGGAACTGCATTAGATAAAATACAAGATTTATTGCCGTTGTCATTTTATTAATAAATACCATAAGATACGATATTAATGAACCACACCATTCGGCGTAGACTAGACTTATACGTATGACAGTGTACCACGATTCTACCTACTAGTTAGTTTGATAATTTTCAGTGATACAGTGTAATAACTAAATTGTGATTTATAATGAAAATTACATTTGAAACAATTATAAAAAATACAACAAAAAAAAAAAAAAACGCAATAACAGCACGTTTTTGCTGAAAGAAAAATATGATTTTTTAGTAAGTGAAAAAATTGTAAAACAACTTTACGCGAGGTCACAATTTATTTTTTATGCAAAAAAATTTATTACGCTTAATGACGTCCCAAATGTAGATATTTGTCTTCGAAAAGCACCCGAATCCCAATCACTAGGTAATGGTCATGGGTTTTTCAAATACACATGTCAAAAAAAAAAAAAAAAACGCACCACAAAACGGTGCATATGTTTAAAAAATAATTTACTTTGTAACTCTAAATGTCATCCAAAAAGTTCATGTACTAATAATAAACTACTGATAAATAAATTGTAAATTGTAAAAAAAAAAATAATAATTTAATAACTGTAACTACTTATATAATAATAGAATAAGTTTATAATACTATTATAAAAAATTATTGATAACTAATGATTTTTTATTGTTACGAGTATTTGTAATTTGTTTAAGATTGACGTAAAATAAATTAATATTTATATTTAATATAATAATTGTTTTAAATACATCAACTAACCTTAAACCCTTATTATTAGTTTATAAAACATCTAGTTATGATGTAGAATTACTAGTTGGAGTATGTATTTATGGATTCATTTAATACATTAACTGAAATTACCCATAATTCTATAGAATAACTAGTTATTTGATAGAATTACGGAATTTCATACATTATCGCTAACATACACATGTAACATAATAACAAGAATAACATGAGAATAACACGAGTAAAATAAGAATATATAATCTTTATTAGATTTTCAAGAAAAACGATCGATACCTAGGATATGTAGTAGATTTAGTCATAATGATACATCTTTACCTAAATACCTCCACAGTTAGTAGACAACAATTTTCTACGTACTATAGGCTACAGCAATTAGCTGTGAAGTGTATAATGTGTTTCAACTTGTACTGTTGAAAACACTAATATTATCATACCCTGTTTATTTTAGTTTTCATAAAATATAGTTTTATAAAATTAATAAAATTTATAAATTTTAAAAATTTTCCTTTATTTGAATCTACAAGATTAACGAACTCAAATAGATCAAAATTTCAAAATTTAAGGTCTGGAAATCTTCTGGGGGGCTGAAAACTCCCTCATCCCCCATAAATACGCCACTGACAATATACAAGTTAAACACCAAAAACTTCTCTTAATCTAAAATTATGTGAATTATTATATTATAGAGACGTCTGCAGTTGAAATTAGGTGTACTCGTCTTTTGCAACTAATTGTACCTCACAGTGGCGTATTTGAGGATGGAAGGGATTAATTTCCTTTTCATTTTCCAAGTTATTTGTATATATTATAAATGTATGTTAAGAAAATATTACATTTAAATTTTAAATTTTAGTTGTATTGTATTTTATTTACCTTTCTCAAGATATGCAATGTAAAAGATCCAAGTATAAAATGGACCAATAGTTATGTATTCAAGAACATAAGTATATATATATATATATAAAAAATATTGTACATAATTAGTATATAATGCTTGTAAATTTAGTACCAACCTCCCCCCCATAAAATTAGGTCACTAATACCTCATCGTATTTTGGTTTCGCGTTTTAGGGAGTTTCAAACTCGATACAGATGACAATGAAACCTATTTGGACCCCAGACAATCGCAATACGATGCGTGCAATCTGATACGATTTCTTTATCCGATATTGCATACTCTCTATACATACTACACTGCATGTACTATTATTAATATTTATTTATTTTCTTGTTGACTAGTAGTTATTTTGTGCAATTAAATTAAAATGTAGTTATAAAGTGTTTGCTAAATTAATTACAAATCATACTTTTGAAACTACAAAACAAAATGCTTCAGACTAAAAATCCTACCTTTATACTTTTTTCTTCGCTTATTCTACAACACGTTATTAAATAATAAACAATATCATAATAGGTACCTATTAAATAATAATAGGTAAGTCGAATAATCCACAAAAATAGCATTTGTATATCAAAAAGTAACTTATTTTGGTTTCCTAAAGCGTACACGATTAAGAGCGTCAGATAAAACCGATCGTGTCGGTCGTGTAACCTCGGTCACATCGGAAGCTCCAATTAATTTCCGTCAGTTTGATGATTTTTAAAATTCATATCGGTCGCCTCGTATTGCGATTATAGCATTTTCATATTTACGTATGATATGGCGTTATTTATCAATATCGAGTATATACTAATTTATAACAAAGTAAAAATACTGTAACAAATTAATGTTTAACACTTTTCCTTCGACTATCGGTCGATAATTGTAAGTGATAGTAAAACAAGACTATTAAACTTTTTATGGTTTGTATATGTATCGGATAAAGAATTCAAATTTTAATCTCAATAAATATCCACCAAAGCCTTAGGAGAGGGTATTAGGGGACTTGATAACTAATCAATAAAGATAAATCATTGTTGATAATGTATTGTATTTTATAGGAATAGGTACACATAACAGGAAACAATTTCAGCTCCTTACTCACATTAAGAAGAAAAAAGACGAACCTATCTCACAATTTCATAACTTATTAATCAGGGCTTATAATATGGAAATATTTTTGAATAAAAAATTAAAAAAAAAATGTTATTCAATTATATTAATTCATTAACCATTATTGTTTTGACAACAAGAAAGTATGAAAGTTTTAAGCACGTGAATGTAACTAAATTTGTGTGTCCTTGTCGTGTTCGCAAATTCGTTAAAAAAAACCAATCTAAGCCTGAAATATAGCTACTGAGTAGTGTTATAAGGTTTCGTATACTATAAACACTTACGGGCGCAGAGAAATTGTTCAGCGAGGAGCAATCCCGACGGACCGACAGACCGAACAATTTGTTCAAAGTCTCAAAATTAGTATAACAATAGTTTTAATAATAATTGTAATACTTTATGTTTATATTGCGTTGAAAAACAGTTCTTATAAACAAATCATGATGTAGTTCATGCAAATTATTACGTATGATGTGTTAAAACGGTTTTTTTATGTTGAGACGCTGATTTGGGAACCAATGGAACGTATTATTATACCCGTTTTGCGGCATTGTAGAGGTTACGTAACCAGGGTCGTGATCGCCACCGCCGCCGCCTCCTTCGTAGATCGGATGCGAGACCGGTTCACCGGCGCAGTGTTCAGTGCATAGAGCACAGTCGTAGTGACGGCTTCAAACCTTACGCGCCGTTTTCGTTTCGTTACGCGATGATGACGCGCGTTGAGTACCTGAATACGCACGTGTTCCCCCGGGCCGTGGCCAATGGGGCGTTCGGGCCCGACGCCTTGTACGAGTCGTTCGAGGTGGACAGCGACGTCGTGTCCGCCGACCATTTCGCCTCGGACATCGTGTTCGGTACGGTGAAGCTGCGGGACGCCGAACCCTGTCCGGTGGTGATCAAGTTCAAGAACACCGACCCCATTATGTCGGCCAAGATGAACATGCACGAGAAGTTCTATAACGAGTACGTGTTCTACTCGCGGCTGCTGCCCGAACTGGCCCGCCGGGCTGCCGATCCGGAAGCGGCGTTCGCGCTGTTCCCGCGGTTCGTGTACTCGAACGTGACACACGATGGCGGCGACGGTGACGACGAGCAGGTGATCGTGGTGGCCAGCATAACGCCCGCCGGTTACCGGATGCCCGAGAAACGGATATTCTTGGACGTCGAACATGTGCTGCTGGCACTCCGCAAGCTGGGAACGCTGCACGGGCTCTCGTACAATGCCAAAGCGCATCCGGACGGTCTGCGAACGTTCATCGACTTGACCGCTGTTTTGGTCGAGACCCAATGGTTCGACGGTTATTGGTACAAGAGCCCTCGGTTTCTTTCGGGTAAGCAAAGAATGTGTGCGTGTTCAGGCCTCGTGGGTGCTGGTGAACAGGAAATGACCGTGAACGTATGGGACGGTTGATTTATAGTTAAGGGAGGGCTTTTCTGAACCCGAGAACGTGACACTCGTGCACGGTAGTCTTGACTATTTAGGTTTGTAGTGAAAGCAGTTGGGAAGAAATGAAAAAAAAATATGAGTTAGTCATTCTCGAGTAGGTGGACTTAATGACGTGTTCAAATCAGTTTTCAAAATCTTTATCCCTATAAATAGGAAATAGGAAATGTCAAGGGGGGGGGGCTTCCGTCCTACCATGTTTTTACTAAAAATGTTAATTTGAGTCTTTGTCCCCATACCTTTAAATGATGCAAGACAATCGTTAAAATATTATAATTAGTTATAATAACTAACAGCTATAATATTGCAAGATAAAAGCTTAATTAAATAAATAAACTATTTATATTATTTTCGATAATGGTATTAGGTTTATCGTTTATGTGTACACTTTATAAGATGTTCAAAATCTCTGAACAAATTTTATAATATACGAGTATAACCTTGGTTCTTATTAAGCATTTTTTTTTTAAATATTTTTATGTAGTATGTACCTACTACGTAGGTCGTATTTGAAATTTTTTTTGCATAATAATTAAATCCAATATAAATATGTAATTCCTATATTTGTTCAAATGTTACCTTATTTTACAATTTACTCGGTGAATAAATTAATTTAAATAAGAAAAAAAAGGATATTCATTGTGGTGAATATTTTTTGATATCTATATTAATTCTTCAGAAACCGTCAAAAACAATTCGTCAATTATTTTTCACTCATTTTCTAGTTAAACTATTTCTAAGTAGCGCATACCTGAGGTGTTGGTATCGGAAAGTGGATATGAATAATTTGGCATTATTTGGTGCACACCAATTATACCTTTTTCACAGCTTCCAACAACATTATTAAAATAAAAAAAATCAAGAGAAAACAATAATTTTTTGCTCTACAAAAAATGATATTGGTTTTAAATAATTGGAGCTTATGTGTATTATATTTTGATTATAAAAATCTAATTATAATATAAAAATTGACTCATCGTTTTATCGAAATTACCAAGTATTAAATTAGAGATTAGACGTGAAAAAATAAATAAACATATTATATAATCTTATGTAGTGATTTCTTTGTATAAGTTCTGTGATTTCGTAGTGAAGAAGATACGTGCATATTTATAATGTATACAAAATACATATAATTAATTCCAAATTTAATGATAATAAGCGATCAGTTTAAACGAAAAATCGTTATTATAAGTTTATTATCGTTTTATATCAGTATGTTTATGTTTAAAACTAGAATGTTTCACTAGAGTATATAAAAGATAGAAAATAAATAATGTGCGATTATAATTTCATTTTAATTACTCATTTAAATAGACTTTTGGTATAGATCATAGGTGGGCAAATAGTGGCTCGCGTGGTTTTTTTAATTTGGCCCTTACTATATTTTCAAATTACTTTATTTACTTTATAAAATTATACCACTTGTCGATATTTTATTTTATTATATAGATCGTAAAATGTAGATAATATATTATAGTTATGCTGCACAACTAAAATATATATAGGTATTGAGTATTTTATTGTATTAGTTCAGTTGTAAAATGAAATTATATAAAACAAATGATAATTGTCAATTTTAAATAACATTTTTTTTTTTTTGCTTTCTTTATTCTGACCCACTAGATTTTAAAGTTCTATAAATTGGCCCCCTTATTACTTTGAGATGCTCATCCCTGTTATATATTAATTGTCGCCAAACTTATGAAAAAATGTAGAATAATTATATATTTTCGGTTCGATCAATATCTATTTGTGTAAGTAATAGCAACGGAAATATCTTGTACACCATCACGGAGTTTTTGTATCGCGCAAAAATAATATAATATATTATCATTATTGAATGGATATATTATTTATTTATTTTGTCGGCAACCCTATAAATTAGTATTTATTCTATATTCGGTCATGAGTAATTTTCAAAATCGTTTCACCGGTTAAATGGTTTTCTCAATCACTTTCCCACTTTCGGTTCTATTGTGTGTTTTTGTATGTTATTTATGTACATATGTATACGTACATATATATTTATATACATCGTTTGGGGGACAACTGCAGAAAATAAGCCCGATTAAACTTTATTTTTTTAAACTGAGCAGCCGCGTAATGATCAATATTATCGTACAATTTCATTTGCATTACTCATGGTCATTGTGAGGAGTTCGTGTTGGTGGCGACTGGTGTTGAAAACGATAGCTATAGGATAGGGGTCGGCAACCTGCAGCTCGTGAGCCATATATGGTTCTTTCAATTTAAGTTGCGGCTCTCCAGTTCCATACGCAAAAATTAATTATTTTGTAATCAAAATTAATATTTTATATTATTTTTGTTGCTTTTGGAAATATAGTACCCGCACTGGCTATCGTTGTAAAATTTTTATTATAGTAATGTAATATATGCCTTAAGTTTCACTGCATAATTCATCAAGAAGCGCTTTGTCCCCAAACATTTCCGGTTCGAAATAATTAAAATCATGAACTTGGTAATTAAGATTATCAACAGCACTTTAGAAAAATCACTCTACCATTGCCAGTTTAAAGATATCCTTGAAGAAATAAAGAGTTAGTATTCTTCTGCACAATAAAATACGATGGTTTTCCAGATGTAACGTATTGAAACCTCTTGCTGTATGATTGGAAGAAATAAAAACATTCCTAAATGAAAAAGGTATCGACCATCTCGAATTGGGAGAAGAAAAATAGCTGCAAAAATGCAACTACATGGTAGATATCATAATGAAACTAAATGAGTTAAATATAAAATCACAAGGAAAATAAACCCAGTCTATGCGTTGCCAGAAGAAGTGATTTTTTTAGTAAAAAAAAATAGCTTATGTTTAGTGAAGACACGGAGATCGGTAAATTACTTTATTTTAAAAATCAGAAGCAATATCGTGATGAAACCAATGAAATTATTGATGTAATTTACTAAGGCATATTTATAGAACAAATAAAGGATGAATTCGCCAAGAGATTCAAACTATTCAAAAGTACTCTCTCATTCATAGTAAATCCTTTCAACATAAACATACATGAAATCAACATTGGACTATTTGGAGTTGATGCTGGTTTGTTTCAAATGCAATTGCTATATTTAAAAAGCAAAGACTTGTGGATTGGCAAGTTCACAGAACTCATGATTAAATTGGAAGAATTGGAGGTTCAGAAATGCATCCACACCGCGTAAAACAAGTGGATAGCTCTAAAAGAAATGGTAAGAGTAGAGGCATTTTTATTCGACACATTGAATAGTGTTCCAGAATGCTACAATGAGGTGAAGAAATTAGCATTAAATGCTTAAATATGTTTCATGCTAAAAATATAGAATACAATCTAATATTGTTATTTGAATAAATATTATTTCGTATTTAAAGTGTTATTTAATTATAAGCTAATATTATTTCATTGAAATTAAAAATTTAGTGGCTCTTTAAAATCTGGAAAATTTTATATATATTCATTTTTTGCTTTTCCGTCGGAAAAGAATAGGACCTTTGGTATAGAGAAATGAGTTGTTGGCGTTCTCGGCGATAACAACGCACTAGGTTAGCTCTATTAAATTCCGTAGTTCTTATCGGTCCTGTACGGTTTAAAGGAACATTAATAGGTGCCCATACACGAGCGGATTTTATAACGGATTTGATCTGACGGACTAAATCCTTAGGTCCTTGAAAGATTTGGTCCGTCGGACTAGGTCCTTTAACGTGTCCACTAACGTGAAAATAAAAGTCCGCTATTTTTCGCGGAGCGAATCCACCAGCGGACCATGTCCGCTGGTTAGTGGAGGAAATCCGTTGATTTTTATGCTGAGGACCTAGTCCTTTGGTCTTTCAAGACGTTCTGAAAGATCTGCGGATTTATGCGACGGACTACAACAGTTATCAATAAAACAAAAATTTCTTATCAAGGTCCGTGGTCCGCCGGACCTGGTCTTTTAGTCTGTGGCAAAGCGAGAGACTTGAACCGTTGGACTAAATCCGTTGGATTTTAAATCTGCCGGATTGAATCCTTAGAACACCACACACGATAGGACTTTTTAGAGGATTTAATCCGTCAGAGACCAAATCCGTTATAAAATCCGCTCGTGTATGGGCACCTATTAACGACGAGACAACACGATCCGCAGCGGGAACTCGAAAACGTAACAAAATCTTTACTTATGGCCCGAACATTTTAACTGTTCATTATTGCTAGCAATTGAGTATTACTATACCATTATATACACCTACTAAAATATACTATAAATGACTGTACCAACAAGAATTATAGTATAATATGTAATAGGTATACTGTATTTTGATTCCAAGCTGTGGCGTTTTTAGGTTTTTTTAGGGTTAATTATTTTTTTTTTTTGAGGGACTAATATATTTTTATAGTAATTGTGAATATAAATTACACGATGAAACCATGTTTTTTAACAAATTTAATATGAATTGATTGCAAAAAATACAAAAAGGCCAATGGTGGGGGACGGGGTTGAAACTCTCTGAACTTTCTCGTGAGTACGCTCGTGGTTCCCATTAATGGTCGTAGACATTTTTAACACGTGGCAGACGTGCATATTAAATCGAAACGAGTACTCGATTTCATTACCCTATTTTGGAATCATCCAATTAAATGATTAAGTTGATGTAATTTTTTATTTACTTCTTAGACCGTTTGAATAAACAACAATACCAACAACATTGTATTATCCGAAAAGACTCCAACAATATTAAAAATATACAAAATAACAATATTTAAGCATTAATAAAATTAGTTGCCTAGAGTAATAACATATATGTTAGTATATATACAAGTAAATATTTAAATATTTAAGTCGTGATTATTTGAATTTGTGATTTATCTGACATTGATTTTTAATTCGAATCCGGTCATAAAATACAAATACCATATTTTGATTCCAGGATAAACATTTTATACATTTATTTATTTATTTATCGTTCTATTACATATTTTACTATTTAAATGGGTTTGAAAATAAAGTATAAAAAATACTCATTGGATTAACTCCGTTCGGACGGAATTATTGCACTTGATCTATGGTTATTATAATTTAATTTTTTTATGTTATTGAAATTTTTTTTGACAGTGCAATTTTTTCGACGACTAATTTTCAGTATTTTTGAGTTTTCGATAATTTTTTGAATGACCATTTTAACAGTTCAATTTCAGAAACCTTACAGGAAAAAAACTGTGAAAGTTTAAAATGCCATGCTATAATGAACTGTTTTTGATAGAAAATATTATTCATTAAGTTTTCCATTTGCACAATTTGTTTGAAATTTAGTAGCAAATACATAACAATTCAACGTCAATCAATAATAATTTCATAGATATAAAATTGCGAATACGATTAAAATATATGCACTTTTTTTATGTATTATGTATATATTGTATATTTAAAGCAATATAACAAATTTTGGTTTATCGAATCGTGTAGAATTTATGATGATTATATAAATAATAGTTGGTCTTATATCCGGGTAATAATATTCTAGTATTTTATAGTATGAGCTCTAATATTGGATAATTGACAAATTAAAAACTAGTACGTGTGTCGAGTTCAGTTTTACATCACTCGATTAAGTAGTTATATTACACTAGTATTAGGTGTTATATTTTACTTAGGAAACAAATGTAATATATATTTTTTTCTATTATCTCCTCACATTTGGGATAATTTTCGAATTCTTAGTATACCCAGTTAATTTTCATCAATCAATATACAACTACGACGACAACACGATTGACACATTCGATTGGATTTTTAAGTGATCAATCTTCTCTTTTTTTTTTTTTTAGATATACGAGTTTTTAATTTGAATTACCTAGGGATTATTGCTCAATTTAATCCTAAAATTTGTTCATTACAGTTTTCACCTCAAAAAGTTTTTTTTCCTGGTAGCATAAAATAAATGGCTTTCGATTAAATAAACTATTATTCTCTTCGGAAACTGAAATATATTTTGTGTAATTAAAATTAATATTAATTAAGAAAATTCATCTACTACAACCAATTGAAAAATGCAATATCATGCTATTTTTATCATCTTCTAGTGATATTTTTGCTACCTATTAATTTTATATAGCGTTTATCTATTTCATAATAAGCTTTTACGCTTTAATCATAAATCAGATATTGGTAGGTATTAAATGCTTAAACATGTACTTTTATTATTCTAAGTATTATTTTTAACCCTTTTAGTACTTAGATTATAATAATTCCTACGAATACAAATTATTTTATATTTTTTAATACTCAAAGATTTCAAAGATTATAGACAACTTTTTTTTGTATTGTTGACTATACTATAATAAAAGGCGATCCGAATGAAAAACCCAATAACTGCGTCTCATCACAGATATGATTAAACCCAATTTTAACATAAAGTAAATTCCAAAAAAATGTAGAATTTTTTCTGATTTATGATAGGGTTGATTAAAAAAGCCCCTCCCCCGCATCAATTTCCAGGCTATGCTAAACATATCTGATAATTTTCGCTCATTTATATTGTAAGAGTCTCTTGCAGCTCAATATTTACATGAAGATTTTTTTTAAAATGAATGTATTATAATATTATAACAACTAATAACATTTGATTATTAAAATAAAACTAGAGCAGTTTAAGTCGATTATTTACTTATTTTAGTACATTATAGTGAATTACAGAATAAAAAAAATTTCAAAATTTGAACGAAATAAATTAGTTCTAAGTCTTGTAAATTATTATTGGTAAGGAATAAGGGTACATTTTAAAATATTGCATCCTTTTAAAATTAAATGTAATTAAAATGTGTATTTTTAAAGTACTTTTGCACATTTTCTATAAATTTATAATAAAATATAACCAAGAATTCTTATAACTTTTTTTTTCAAATGGTGGATTTTAATAAAATGTTGACCATATACATAAATACATCAACAAGCACCATTTTTGTTGACTAAAATTGTATTTTAAAAGTAAATATATAAAGTGATAATATTACTTTTTATTTCTATTTATGGTGTTTTAATATTTTAGTCAAATACAATAGTTTCTTATTGTCAAAATGAGTTGCAGTGATTTTGAGTGTCTTACGATAAATAAAAAATCGCTGTTCCGTCATAAGATTTAAATACTCTTGTTTATTTTTAACCAAATATTTATTCAATTTTGAATCAAATAAAACTAATGTTTTCAATTAAGATAAAAGTAACATCACAGCAGTACATTATTGTTAAATGTATTTGAAATTCAACTGATTGGGGTGGATTGAAATGATAATTTATCAAGTTATAGATCAATTCGGCAAAACTTTGAAATGTGAAATTATCAATTAAGACAATTTTTCGGTAGTAGTTTTAAAAATAATGAATTTAAATAAATTCGAGTTAAATTTATCAATATTCCATTGCAAACCTTATTTGTTTATTAATATACGAGAAATTGATTCCACAATTTAGTAGATAAACTAATAATTTTTAATTGTCAAAAGTGTTATATCGTTGGTGAAAAACTTTTTTGTTTGGATGAAAGTAATGTGTTAGTTTTAGGAGTAAACTTTCTTCAATAAATTTCATAAAACTAAACTACTTTATTATTTAACTGATTGCGATAAAACTATTTAAATCAAATTATGTTATGTTAAAAACAAATAGTATATGCAATAAGACTACGAGAATACGATTTGAGAAAGATGAAGACTCTACTTTAGGATTTTATAATACTATACACAAACTTAACCTTATGTACAATATAAACAATCAAATAATTTGTAAATGCCATATTTTTTGCCATAAGCTTTGTACTGTAAGAAACCCATACGAAATTTAAACAAATACTTGATAATCTAACCAAAAAAATAATGCTATTGATTTTATTTTCTTACAAACTTCATTTTTAATACTTTTTTACATGAAAAACACCTTAAAGTATTCACTGGATATGCTTTTAAAAATATCCTTTTTCTCTGGAATTTTCTCTTATCCTCTAGTATATAATTTTTTTACTTTATGAATAATATTTGTCGATGAAAAAAACATTAAAATGTCTGACACTCGTTGAGTTGGTTATATATATATTTGAACAACGATTCTAATTTTCATTATGTTTTGGAAGAACCATTTGAGAGCGTTACAATTTTAGTTTAATTATTATGCATGACTGTAATTTTTGCTTGGTTATTTGTATAATAAATATTTATATATTTATAAATTTAACTCTTCAACTGTTTGATGTTTAAAAATATTAACTTCTTACAAGCTAGTGATCTTAGACTAGATTGTTAAGAATATAAATGTAATATTTTACTACAAAATATACATTTACAAAACTATTAACCATTGAAAAATAATAAATGATATAAACATATAATAAATGATAAAATCGATATAAAGTCGAGGTACATATTTAATTATAATGTAAAAACTTTAAGTATTCTAAACAGAAAATAATTCAAGCTATTAATAACATCGTTTATACGATCGGTTAGGTTATTACATAATGTTAAATTATTTTTAACATGTTATTAATTAGTTTAAATTTATTTTTATTCTGTTTATTGATATCTTTAAAATTATAATATATTATGTTTTGTCTACATTTTTTATTTTTATTATTTTTTATTATTATATTCTAATGATAAATTATATAAAGCATGTTAGTAGATTTAATTAATTTATCGTTATTTTATTCTGTCGATAAATTTAAAATTATAATATAATGTAAATTGTGTAAATAATTTTTTTATGTTCATATGCTTGACTATTTAACTTAAATAAAACACGAATCTGAGTAAATAATCATTACCCTATAGATAATAATTAAGCGGTAAAGGTTTAAACTGTATGTCCAATAAAAATTAAAATTATATTTCTTGTTATGATTAGTAATACTTGAGCAATTTCATAACTGAAAAAAAAAAAATTTTTCTTTAGAATATGTTGTAATTTTATACAGAAATTCAACTTAAAGATAATAAACAATTAACCTGCTTTATTACTGCTACTTATAATACGATATAGTGTTAGTCTCAATTATACAGTTTCTATAATGTAATTTAAAAATAATACCATAATTTTATTTTTATTTCATAAACGCGTATGGGAATGTATTTTAAGTAATTCATTTTATGTTTTTCAAACACACTTTTGTACTTTAAACAAAAAAAAAAAATTAAAATGTTTATTTTATTTATTTCCAAGTAGAGATTAATATCTTTTACCGCTATTATAATTCGAATTTTATAAAGGCCATTTGGTATTTTTTTTTTCTTTTTAAGCTCGTTTAGGTGCCATACATATTGATTGAGTATTAAAAAAAATGCGAAAGTTTACAGATTTTTATTTTTTTATTCTTCATTCACTGTATATACGAATTCAATATTTTTTGTCAATTTTATCAGAAATATAATTAAACAGTTTTCGCAATTTTAAAAACATTAACTATATCATATTAAAATATTCTATAGCGATAAAGTTGTAGCTTATCTTAGATAAAAGACAAAAGGCAACATAGTGTATACAATGTTTTTATAGCTTTTCAAAAGGGTAACCAGTACATTAAACATTTTAAAACTTTTCCCAGCAACTTGTACAATATACAATTCATCAACAATAAATAATACTATAATGTACAATTTATTTAAAATTATACTAATACTTAAGTCACAATACATATCCGGATTGTATTAGAAGTACGTAGTTCATTGCAAATATTTTAAATAAAATATTGTGAAATTCGATTGAAAAATGTCCTTGATTTTATGTATATTTATCAGTTGACCGTAATGTTTATTTCTCTTATCTGCTAATTTAATATGTATTTTTAAATCAGTTATTGATATTACCATACAAATATGAAAAGTTGATAATATTATATTATGATATCATAGATAGCTTTTATATAAATGAAATTGCCATGGCTGGTACCGAATTGGTTCCCGTTTAATTACACACATTTTCCTTCTTAATTTTACAGGCTAAGGACTGTCAACTTTAAAGTAGGCTTGGTTAAAAATGTGCGTTAATGTGTGTAAAAAAAAATATTAAATATCTAAAATTTTAAATCGTTGATTTGGAAGTCAACTTGTCATCACTTCTAATACAAATAATAAAATATAATAAATACAATTTAAAACGATTGATTTGTAAATTTAGAGCTAACTTTCTTTAAATATTCAATTTTTGTATTATTCTTATTAATATAGTCAGTCATACAATTTTCCAAACATTTGTTACTTCTTTCTTATTTGATAGTAAGTTTCCTTTGATTATTACTTCAAAATTTAATATAATTTATGTGTTAATACTGATTCACATAAACAATCGTCATTCAATTTACGTAAGCTTTACATTTTTATTTTGTGCATATCCACCTTTATATGTTATCTCCAAGGTTCTTTTGGAACCCAAACTTGTCAATAATCAATAACTTAGTTCCCTTTTCACTAAACATAAACTCCATAATAACGAACAATTAAAATTAAAATACGATCAATGTTTAAGCAAAAACAATTTTATATAGGTTATATTATAGGTACGAGTTAAAGTGACAATGCGTTATTCGAGAATGTACAGTATTCACTAACATTATTCTCATACGTACTTAGAATAAATACGACTTACCATACAGCGATATAAGTACATATATCTCAATAGTTATCTTAATAACGATAATTTGCCAGTCTCTAGTTATCTATAGTGTATAATATTTCTATACTTATATATAATAATAATAATAATATAATAATTGTGTTTTTATGTCATACATATAGTTTTTAAAATTTTGTTTTTTCTCTCTATGCACTGGCCCACTGGATTTTAATTTTTAATAGTGTAGATAAATTGTGTTAAAAATTAAAATTGTCACTACTTCACCTGTATACAAACGGGAACAAATTTAGCTACTCCCATGGCCATGATAACGATATTTAGAAACACAATGATAATTTTTACAATTGCTTCAGCTTATAAATAAATATTTATTTATATACACATATCAGGGCTGTCGTAAAGTGTAGTGGAGCCTGGAGCAACTTAAACCCATTCAGTGGCAATGTGGTTATGGAGTTAACAAAAAAAAAAGCAATGGATGTTATGGCCACCAAAATTTTGGGTCCAAGGGCAAAATAGTATCAATACCCATCCCCTTTTGATGGCTCTGATATATATCAAGAATTAATCGTTTAATTATTTATATTCTTTTTTATACGAATGTCAAAGAGAAAAATATGTGGTTTAAAATACAGATAATTTAACAGCAATTATTAACGATAAAATATTTACACAATCGAGTAAAAATATTTTCACAGGATATTTTGGTATTCAATTTTTAAAATATTGACGTTCATTATTTTCGTATTATTTTAAAAAAGTTACAAATACCGTATTCCAAACAATGTGTTATGAAATTTTTAACCATGACACGAAAATAAAATAATTTTTTATTAAACCATTTCAGTGGTATTAAGTGCATGCCGCTCAATTTTTTTTTACACAATTAAATATTTCTTCTCCAATTTGTTGTTTTAATGCTTAACAATTTTAATTGTTATAATTATATCACGGAAAGACTTGTTGAGATTTTAAATGAGATTGTATGAAAAAAAAAAAAAATCGTTCATATATATTGTTTCGTCTCGCAAAAAAAAAAAAAAAAAAGAAACCACAATTTATCAGAAGATTTGATAAAATACTTATCAGAGTTCGTGTATAAAAGGTTTTATACGTTATCTGTGTAATATTTCACGTATAAAACGTATAAAATGACTAAAACGTATAATACGGTTCGTTCTTGAAATTCGCTCTTAAAATTTAAAAAAACTTCCTATTTCAGATATTAAGTTAGGTTTTTAATTTTTATATATAGTAAAAATATAATCGGTAGTAAAATTATGTAAATAAATTATAAAAAAATATTTTTGTTTGAAATTTTTGAATTTTTTTTTCTAATTATGTCTCTTAAAAAAAATGAATATACTTGTCAATCCTTATAACTCTTGATGCTTATTTTTAGTAAAAGACCAAAATGTATTTGCTGATAATCCTTGTTTTTCTAATAAAAATTTTAAATATGTCAATTTTTTTCTTTATACGCAATAAAACTGGTTAAGCCTTTAAATATAATTTCATCAGAATTTAAAATAAAATCTTCAACAATAACTTTATGTTCAGGTTTCATTTCTTTTCCTTGATATTTTGGATGAAAAAAATTTGCTGTTAGTGAATATTAATTTAATTCATGGATATCGTCGTTTATTATTATTGAATCAAATCCTTCAAAGTGGTTTGAAATTTTATTTGGTAAATCCAACCATCTTTCAGCTACATCTGCGATTGATGAAGATAATTTTTGACTGACATTAATGAGTTCACATATAGGATTCAATAAAACATAAATAAATAACACCACAATTGTTTATTTATAATTTATGTTTCCTTGTTTTATTGTGTTTAAATTTAAATTGTTTAAATCATAAATGCATTTTCGTTTATAAGGGATTTTACTTTTATACAGTATAATACGTGTTTTATATTATACCGTATTATTCGTTTCAACCCTGATATTTATTAATCAATTGATAAAATGAATATCTCTAACGATATTCTTAAAGAATTTCTTCACTAAACTTTTTGGTTCATTAAAATAAGAAAAAGTAAATTAAATCAAATTGTCACGTTATTTTATTGTTTGACGACAGTTTCTAAGGTATTAATTCAAATAACATAATGAGACTTTAATGTATTTTATCATTGTTTTTATATTAGATTTTTTTGTAATTAGATTTTTTTTCATAGCTTATTATATTTTTTAAATCTTTGTATGATAAATTATATTTTTAAATTGTTCTTTGAAATTCACAAAATATTAAATTAAAAATGACACAAAATCAAATTTATAAACTTAGTAAATACAATGTTTGTTTTAGGTTAATTTAATACGCTAATGAAACTTTACGAATTCTCTAGGTCTGATATCCATTAATAATAATAATTGTTTTGTGCGATTGTGTTTTTGTATCTATATTAAACTGATATTTACCACAGTTGATTTGAGATTTATTAAAATTATTGGACTTTGAAGATCAAAATGGAATAGTGTATTAAAACAAAACATAGCGTTATTTTTTATAATTTAAACGGATATAACATCATGATTCACCACTTAACTAATCGACTTGTAGTAAATACAGCAAAACACTCAACAATTCTATTGCAGTTATATAAAAAACTGTTAATTAAAGATATTTTTTAATTATCTATTATTTAATTGAATTCCTTGTTCTATGAACATTATCATACGTTCCAAAAATGTTGTTTTCATGGTTTTTGAAAAAATTTAATTCAAAATATTAATATAATTTTAGTAACAATACTCCATATAACAATAGTGGAAATATTTGAGTCTAATGGTTTTTTTCTTTTATACGCATCACATTGAAATGAAACGATAATAAATATTTAAATATACATTTTCCAAAGTTTTTTTAATTTTTATTATAAATAACATTTAATTGTTGTTAACAATGTTAACAAAGAAAACACCGAAAACCTTGCGTAGTTGGTTGGTTAATGATATATTACGGTCTCTTACTATTCGTGTTGTATCATTTCTTTTCTCCCCTTCCACAGTCACAGGTTAAGTTATAAACTTCTTACGTTTATACAATGGGGTTATTAAACATCATAATCTATTTTATAAATAATATAATTGATCACAATCAATGAGCACAGTTAGTATTAAATACTTGATGACGAGTGGGTCTTAAGATTATATAAATATTTTAAAGTGACGTATATTTTGGCCGGCTTTAATTAAATTTGTGTTTTCGTTGTTTGCGCAATCCATTCTATATAAATACAAAGGCAAATTAGCAAATAGTTCAATGATACGTAATATAATAAATAAAACCAACCAAGATCACGAGTAAAAAAAAAAGGAAAAAATATTATTAATAATACTCACGTTAACCTATAAAGTACAGTATACTGTGAGAAAACCAGTAACGGAGGAGAAGAACAAACATTTACTATGATCCATTTCGACAGTCGGTTATTTAAATATAGTTTTCGGGAATGTAAAACCTTTAAAATTTTTTCCTGTAGTTCATGTGTGTTGTTTTTAAGCAGTATAATATTATAGTGAATAATAACGTACGTTGCCGCATTGAACCTAATATTAATATGACGGTTGTATACCAAATTATAGAAAAATAATTTTTCCGTTTAATTCGTTATTCTGTTGTTTATTTATAATAATACATTTTTTATTTGTTATTATTCATATACTGTTATCATAAAACTTCTTTACGTTTTTTTACTTACATTTGGAATTAATATACTGGGGTGGTAGTGGAATAATTTATTAATTTACCATCAGTGTTACATAATTAATTAATGAGTAAGTTTAACTAATGTAAAATGTTTTATCACGCCAATCGATGAACTTAGTCCTTGTTGACTCAAAAGGTCAATATAACAATTCATGATGGATGAAGTTAATATTTTGTAATAGTAAACTGTTTTTAAAATATTTACATTTAATTGAGTTGAACCATTAAAGTCCATAGTATAATCCATATCTATAACGTATTCATTTTTCACTGGTTCCCATCTTACTCACAAAAGTACGTCACAAAAAAGCGAATAGGGACAAATGGACGTAGCCGTTTGGACGTGGGGACAAATGAACGTCGAAAAAATATATATATATACATATTTATAAGTTATAAAACTATTGATATTTTATGTTCATAATATAACTAATGTTTTCGTATCATAATATCAAACCTTATCGAATTTTATCGTGTTGGCAATAGGTACCTTTTATATCAATATATATATATATATATATATATATAACTTATTGGTTTTTACAACTTGTAATAATTATCACACTTCATCGAAACACGGTGATACACGAGACACGACGATACACATCTATAACCATGTTAGTCGTGTAGAAATTGCATTCAAGTGTACAAGTAAAATGTCATTAATTAATTCAAACCGCGATGGTGAAGTTTTATTCAATTATTGTATACAGCACCAGCCCACAATAAATATTATAAAGATTAAAATAATAATCATGATTCAATAACTGAAATGTTTTGATTTTTCAGTTAATTTCAATAGTTTAAGACTTGATTAATATATATATTATTATGTACATGTGATTTAAAAACTATTATAATTTCGTTTAAAAGCTGTTCAAAAGGAATAGTAGTATAAGTAGGAGATTATTATGTAATATAATGCCAAAAAAATAAATTGCGGTATTTTACTTTTTTTTTATGTAACTTTTATTTTTTATTTTAGTTTGCATAATGAATTTTAATCTATGATTCGGTTTTAATAGCGTTTGAACCCAAATAGATAAACTTTTTATATTTTAACGTGTTTTTAGACATGGTAGGACAATGTTTTTTGTAAATAAAAATCACTTTTTTAATGATTTTCTACTAATAAAACGTGAACGTTATGACCAATAATTTATGTAATAATTTTTATAGACGAACTTCATGGACTCTAATTTATATTGGTGTTATGGCCAAAAAAGTGTTAAAAGTCTTATATAGGTAGTATTATATCAAGGTTTTACTGTATATAATATAAAATTCATATGAGAGTAAATTAATTTATTAAAGTAACTGAAAATTTTTGTCCATATACGAATAGTTAATTTACAAACTAGCAAAAATTTAAAAACTAGAACTTTGTAGAATTACTTAAAACCTCTTTAACTTTAATGTATAATATGAAGTATCATATTTCATTGAAAAAAATGAAACTATTAAAATTTTCTCGTTTGAAATTATTGCTGAACATCAATTAATTACCTGCATATAGTAAGGTTTTGAATAATATATATATATATCAGTTTTTTTTCAGTTCAAACCGATGACATAGATTTCTAATAGGTAATGAGACAATTATCTATGAACTATTTAATAATTTATACGTAGCAATCAAATGTAAGTATTCTCTGTAAAAACTCCTCTGTATTATATTCGATTTTAAAAAACAATAGATTTTGTGAAGAGTTATATATCTTGCTCAATGATCAAATCAATACCAAATTTCGTCAAATGTTTCGACTTAAGAAAGTTATTCGGCAATATTACATATATTAATACATTCACACATTCTGCCCTCTTTTTTCCCATTTATCCATACATATATTTATATATATTTGATTTCTGATTAATAATTTATATGTACGGCATGTACTACAGGATACGAATTCGAGGTTTTACTCCACCAACAACAAGTTATTACTATATTATACGAGTAACGCTCGAGATACTGGCCAAGTTTAACGATCTGTTTCGCCTTACTCGGAATGCCGCTGAATAAAACAAAATAAATTACAGAAGACATCGCATAATTGCAAATCGTATTATATCCGAAAACGATTTGACGCCTATTGTTCGTGTGTGTATATATACACACGAATTCGTGGTGATACTAACTACATGGTATTTTCAATGTTACTCGGATTACGAACAAGAGAAGAATGGAGAAAAATATCCATTATTGGGTATCTCAAAGTCTTTGAAATTTTATATGCGCGTTTCTGATAACGTGTAATCTATATTATAATATATGATTGCACTGTAGTTAGTGAACGTTCGTTATTACAGTATTTTGCAAGGCTCAGTGTTTTTGAGTTGCATTTTTTCTTCTTTCATCTTTTTTCCTCTTAATTTCGTGCACGATTTTATATATATATACACAAAAATACTCACACAAACACTGTCAGACAGGCCATGTATGCGAAGTTCTAATTTCATCCTAAGTTCAAGTCATATCGTTTTATCATGAAATTTGGCGCTTCTTGGTATAAACTAATTCTGTCTACAATATAGCTCGTAAACTTTGCAACCCTAATATAAATTTAATAGCCAATAGAAATCGTACAGTTTATTCCTTTAGAGCGTACTTCCCATATGCTGCGTTAAAACCGTTAAAACTAACAAGAAATTTTCCGAGACAATCAAATCGACCAGGTACAGTATACCTATGTTCGGCTAAAACCTTGTAATATCCGAAACCTAATCTAGACGCTTAAGTGAAATCAATGCCGCACCACTATTGATGTGAGATGACAAATAAAAATACAATGTAAATGTTATTACAAACAATTAGTCGGTAAACGTTCACTTCAAAGACGAGGTGTGATTTTAATAACAATATAAACTTACTCTTATATGGCAGCAAATCAATATGTCATTTTGAATTCAGTCACGGCAGAACCGATTGTGAAATACTGTTAAGAAATGTCAATTTATCAGAAAAACAGATTTTTGATTCGCCAAAACGAAAAACGAAAAATTATATCAATAATTCCTGTTTAGTGAAAATACATTCTGAAGTATTGTATTCTTAACGTTATGTTATTTATCAATTAATTATGTAACACTGATGGTAAATTAATAAATTATTCCACTATCATCCCAGTAAACTAATTCTAAATGCAAGTAAAAAAACGTAAAGAAGTTTTATGATAACAGTATATGAATAATAACAAATAAAAAATGTATTATTACAAATAAATAACAGAATAATATCTAACTTTAAACAAGCTTCATCCGAACAAGTTCATGCTATTTTAGAATTTGAAATGTACGTACTATATATTTTATCTGTATTATATTATTGTTTACGACTTTTTTTTAACTCATTCAAATGTTATTTCAAAAACTTCTATAACACATTTGTTTTATAGAAATGCATTAAAAATACTTATTTTTAACATATATATCATGGAAATTATTATGGTTTAAATTCGTTTAAATTTGCAATAAAAAGTTTTTTACACTTTAACTTTAAGTTTAAATGTTAAATATTGGATACATGGTTAATCTTAATTAGTAAATACTTCAAGATACGCCTGGCCGTTTTAAATTTTTTTTTAAATATATTTTAGGTGTAAAGTTTTGGAAGAGGTAATTGATGTTGAATATTCATAAATTATGCTAACTTTGGCGATACTTAATTCTGTATCTATTCTATTACCAATCAATTTAATAATGCATTAAACAATTTGAAAACTGACTTTGAACTAACGTTAAGTATATGGTATAGTATAGCATTTTCCATGTTTACATTGTTTTACCTCGAGTTTTACAAAAATTAGTTTTGATCTATGTTTTAATTTCATATTTTTTAATTGAAATAGGGTTTTAACTGATTAATGATTAAACACACATATTTAAATGGTTTTATATTTTCCCGTTGTATAATTTAGATGATCAACAGCTATATAGTCCAATGACCCATATACGCGATTGTATATTTTTTTAGTTAGTTAAATATACAGTGAAATTTCTTTAGAAATGAAAAATATAGAGAAATAAGAAATGTATGTTATATATTGTCAGATCGTGTTGGCTACCAATAAAATATTTATTTAGTGGACATCTGAGAGGAATTAAAAAGTATCAACTTTTAGGAGATGCTATATGGAAAATTATTATGTATGGATATATGAATAAAAAAATTTGTTATATATTTTAAAATAGGTATTATTTATTATATTAAATAAAAAAAAAAAAATTAGTCACTGTTTATAAATTTATAGAAGAAATAGGAATAAACTATTATATAATCCATTGTGATAAAATATATAATACGTATCTAAAATATAACTAAAATTATAGCTTTAAATTATGATTATTAAAGTCAATAAAAAAAAAAAGAATTAATGTAAGCCGGTGGTCAAGTAGAGCTGAGGCTTATTTTAATAAAAAAAAAAAAAATAAAAAAAATCCGTTTTTTTTTTAGCTTTACTAAATTAACTAAGTTTTAACTTATATAATAGGAATGATATTGAAATGGGAAAATAACAAAAAAGCAATAAAAAATAAATACATTTTTATTTTAAAAAAACTTTTCAATAGTATATATATATATATGAATAAATATACTTATTATTTTTTGTTTACATTTTATTGTGCCTCACTGAGAAACGTCGTTTAGAGACCTAGAGTTATTGCAGTAGTTATAAATTTAAAAAAAAAAGAATATAAAATTAACGAATCTTGAAAATTCTATTGAAATCCTTGATTCATACAACGATTAATTACATTAAATATGCAAACGGTTATTATTATTATGTTAATTTTATCAGCCGATTGTCCAGCTGTGTTTCGACAAAGAAAAATTGTTGGCACGTGATTAATAATTTCCGGGTTAGTTTTAGTGTCCACGTCCACTGTTAAGTGTGACCGTTACCCAGGAAGTCTATAATCCATGCTAGAGCCCTGCATGGGCTTGATCTCGGTCTTGCCTGTTGGTACACTAGGTGGGGCAGGGCTACATATTCCTTTTAAATGTACGGGTCTGAGTGGGCTTTGCTTTTTTAAATTAATTTTAGATGGACTCGGGTTTCAAAAATTAGAATAGTGTTGGGCTTTAATGGACCGGATACGGACTGGGTTGGGCCTGTATTCTGTAAATTATTTTAATATTTGTACTTGTGGACGACTAAAAAATAAAAAAGGAAGGCAAGAATGGTGAACTTGATTGTATTATTTGGATTATTTTTAAATCTATGAATTTAATACATGCACTACAAGCTAATAGCTATTAAGCATATACATTATAAAAATACTCGATCGTTATTGGGAGTTAGTCTTCGTAGTCGTTATATAAGGATATTTCTATAAATAATAATAAATTATTATTAACTATCAACTATAAATATCACTACCTAATATGTCTTTCATTATCGTTGTATGATAAGTCTGAAGAATAATAACAATTTTATATTTAACTATTACTATAATAATATAATTTGTCCATTAACGTCATTTTACTCTTTTGTTGTTTGACTATCGAACATTTTCTAATACATACAATATATAACTATAATAGATAACATTAACAAATGTACAAATTATTGTTCTATGACCTATATATATATATTGTATTTATTTTTATTTGCTATATTAAGACATGTTGAAAAGTTGAATAGTTTATAAACAATTACTATATATAAGGGCTTTCACCGATCCTGGTTGGGCTTTCATCGGGCCGGACTGGGCTAGGAATTGTGTTAGAATGGTAAGGGAATGGTAAGTTAAATAATTTTAACTTAAGAAGGGCTTGGGTTTCATAAATTAAAACAGTAGAGGGCTCTAATGAACCGGTTTTTCATATCAGATATGGACCGGGTTGGACTTGATAAAATCGGCCCATGCAGTTCCGGTCACTTTTGATAAGGTGTTTCGATCAGTAGAGGTTTCACTGTATATAATTATGTAAATACACGCGACATGAACACTATACGACTTGGTGCACACACAGGTACTGGTAACCGGGGCCTGAACGCGCTTCGCAACTCGGAAGTGGGCGGCGAGTACGCGGATCGCCTGAACCGGATTCGGGCCCTGTTGGACGGTAACAGCGAAACGATGACACGGCTGCTGCGGCCGGTCGAGCCGATGGCCGTGCTGTGCCACGGTGATTATTGCCGGAATAACATGATGTTCCGGTATGACGCGGACACCGGGCGTCCGGTGGACATGACCATGATCGACCCTGCGCAGGCGCGGTACGCGTCGCCCGCCATCGACCTGTCGTTCTTCTTGTACATGAACACGACGGACGCTGACCGGCTGGCGCACTGGGACGACTACGTGGCCGCCTATCTGGCTGGCGTCGCGGACGTCGCTGCCGACGGCTGCGCTGCGTTGTCGGTGGCCGAAGACGTGCACAACGAGATGCGCGAATACGTGATGTACGGTTACGCGTACTGTTCGTTCTTTCTACCCGCCATGATCAACACCAAGCCGCCAGACGTGGAGAATCTGGCTACGGTCACCGATGACGAGCTCATCGATAAGATCAACGAGTGCGGCGGCCCGGACGCCGATCGCCTGCTCGCTTCCATCGTCAAACACATGGTCGATCGCCGTTATCTATGATCCGAGACCTGGTTCCAAGCCGAGACCGCGAAGCGCAGTGCCGCGGTTGTGGTAGTGACCCGTCGTTCCTCTATCATTCCAATCGTCGGTCCTCGGTCAAACGGTGTATACAATTATTGTAATACGTTTCGAATACATACGTTATCGTGTAATACTATATTTCGGATGTAAACTATTATACACTGCATTGTTATTAATAAATTATAATTACCTAATGTATACAAAACCGTGTTCAAACGTCCGTTGTAATATATAACGTTCGTCAATCATTGATTTTAAATAAACGTGAAACTCTACGGTAGTTACAACTCATTTAGTGTATTTTTATTTCCTTTCAAACACCTATATCGCATGTTCCAAATTCTGAAGAAAAAAAAATTATTATAAAAATAAACATTTTTGATTTTAAAGAGACGATTAGTTTTATTTTAATTTTTGATGCAACAAACATTTATTGTTATAAATTTGCAACATCTGTTTTGTGCAGCATACATTTCTGGTAGGATGTTGAGTGCTTAAAGGACCATTCAACTAAAAAAATCAATAATTATTATATTATCATAATAAATAGAATATAGTCTAACTAGGATAATGATACAAATTAAATTTGCCTGTGCTGTAGGAACCGAGGTCACTACGACATAGCTAAAACTACTTTTGTAATATTTTCCTTAACCTATTTTCCTTGAGCGTTATCGAAAACAAAGATCTCTTAAGATACTTTTATTTATGGAGACGGGTTATTAGTGAATAAGTTAAATGGGTATATTAGATAGTAAGAATATTAATATTATTTTTGTTATTGGTTAATAGTTTAAACGGGTTTAGTTGTTTTTAGTATAAGTTATTTCGAAGATTAATATTATTTTTGTTTTTAAAGGACAACCAAAGCCTTGAGTCTTTTCCTTGTTCTAAAATTACTTTTATGCATTACGTCTAATTATCTATGTATAAATAGGGATGTAGTGCCAATAATTATTCAGATACAATGTAACCAGACTTATAAGTAGACCGATACTATGAAACTTATAACATTAACTTATCAGGCTACTATTACGTTGTGTTTCAGTTATATAATAAAATCACATTTATAACTTTAAAAGTGTTTTTTTTATTTAACTTCAAACTTCTACCAATGAACGTGTAATTATTGCAACAAAAGGTGACTTTTTCGTAAAAACGTTTTGAGTCAGTCTTTGATCAGACCGGCTCACTACAGTGCCTATTCGTTCTCTAATTACGGTAATTTTTGACATTTCACGTGACGTCACGGATTCGTTCGCCAAGGCGGCGGTCATATATATTCGTAATATACTGCAATATTTATTCATTTTTGGTTTAACATAAAATAACTGATAATGAACTTATTTTTTTTCGAATGAACTAATCAAATATATTTAACAGTACCTCATAATCTTTCCATACGTACAATTAAATCACATTTTGATTTAATCTTGTAAACAAAAATAACACTTATATAAATTATATTATGAAATTACTGCAATGATCGTGTTTAATATTGTTTTGACCATCGTTACTTTTTACATCGTTATTTTTTACGACTCGATTGGCTATTTAGTTTTAATTCGTATCTGTACCCATCCACTGTTGGTTCAAATTATACGGTTGAAGGGCCAATATATATAATTTATATTATAATATTGTATCGTGTAACTAAATCGTGCATTATAATTATAATACAATCAATAATAAAAAGGATCGCATTCACATTTCGCATTGATACTGTACTTACTAGTTACTGTTAAATACTAATACGATATAAAGGATATTCTTATCATTATTATAATCATAAAGATATTTATAACTTTTATATGACGATAAGACTTTATTGTTATGAAAAATAAACATTGATAAAATTATAAATATCAAAGCAGTACTCATATGAGTAATGAAAATTGACATTATATGACATTGGTGTATTATAATATAATTGTTATTATTTTATTAAATTGAAACAAAATTCAATATAATTATACGAATAGATTATGAGGTACTCTTAAATACATTTGGTTAGGTTATTCGAATAAATATAAGTTCATTGGCTATAACTCGTTTGCGCAAAAATGCACAACTCGATTGTGCACATATATTTTGTCTACCTGTGACGAAAGTCCTTAGTGCCGGAACTCGTTTGCTTATTATCGTTGATTATTATACTCCTCATTTATTAATAATAACACTCGCAGGACATTTTTTATTAGTGCATCTAAAATTCGAACATCCATTCAATAAAACACGGTATTCACTAAATTTATAGTCATCAATATCAAAACATCGTTTTCCTCACCGAGATTCAAAAGTATTTAGCGTTTTTACACCATATTAAAGTTTACGTTGTCAACACATTAATCACCACTGTACCGTTCATATCCATAGTCTATACCTATTGAAACTTACTAAAATTTGTTTGAAAAATCCAAATTTATATAATCTACAGTTTACATAGTTGATTATAAGATAACATTAAGGTAATATATTTGATAATTTGTAATGCAGTCTGTGACGATATATGTAAAAACGTGTCATGTGTTGAATGTGTCGTTGTGCGCAAACGAGTCTTGGATTTTCAGGTAAAAATTTATGTGCGCAAACGAGTTGCAGCGAAGTTCATTAGCAGTTACTTTACGTTAAACCAAAAACGGATAAATATTGCAGTATATTATATATGGTTGCCGCCGCCACGAACGAATCTGTGGCAAGCAAACGCGTAACTAACGAATGGACAGTGAGAAACGAATTTTAGTGATATCATTTTTTTCGTCATAGTGTGTTTTATAATTTAATCCTAAGAAAATTATTTAAGTTGGATTGTTCTTTAAAGTATATACCTAAACATTTACTTTGAACTGGTTCAAATTGATTAGTTTGAATGCAAGTGAAAAATAATTACAATTACAGTAGTCATATTTAAATTTATCATGACAAAACGAGTAATTTAGTGTATTTCGTTCCTTGAAATCATATGCAGTTATAACTATTATATGTAATTATAAATTGAAGGGAACGCATAGTTTGTGCGGATCGATAATGTTAAATTTTATTGATCTACAAAAATCTATACTGGACATTTCTAACACGAATGAGAACTGAAATTATTTAGAATATAGCAACACGATGACTTGCAGCTTTGTGCACAAAACACACCGATTGATGTTATAGATCCATTCACATATTAAATTTGATTGATATTACAAATTATTTTATCGAAAACAAAAATATTATTTAACGGTAAGTATTGCGACTTAATTTTTTTGTGAATTGCGTTGGTGTAAAACTTTTAAAAATAATTTTATTTTTTTTGTTTCAAATATGTGAGGTGTATTTACTAATAAAATCTACATAAAACAATGTATACATTAAAATAATTAAAATGTTTATAAAACATAATTTTACAGTGTTATTATTGTTAAAATAAAGTTTAAAAAATGAACTTTTACCTTTTAATCATTTAAAATTTTTTTCACTTTTGATATCATTTATAATGATACCAAATTTAAATTTGAATATAATAATGTGTATTAATACTTAAAATGTATTAAAAAAGTAATTACTATAAATCTAACCTGGAGGCTTCGAGACTTAAACGATACCGTGAATAAATTATGCATTGTTTATAGATGAAGTATTAACGAAAAAGCAATTAAAGATGATTACATTTTATTGGTATCAAGGTAATTGCATAGTTTTTGGTTTGATAAGATAATAAAAATATCTGTATAAATTAGTTAAATTAATAGTTAATCAATTTAAATTTGGTAATTGAAATTGAACAGATATCGTTGAGTTGATTCGAGTTATTTATGTATTTTTTTGTGCACAAATATTATAATTTTTTTATTTTGAGAAACATAAATTGAGAAAAAGTTTGAAACGTAATCATTAATATTAATTGCGTACTTAGGTATTAAATACAATACAATATACATGTATATTATCACAATATTGTCAAAATTTCACCAAAGTACCCAAAATTACATTAAAATATAATAATTTAAAACCATCACACATTAATATATTGGATAAAATGTTTATTTTAGTGTACGCACACAGTGTTATTTCTGTGCAATAATCAGCTTTTAAAACTCATAATATTATTAAATCGTGATCATATAACTTTTTTAATTAATTCACTCGGTATAGAAATGAAAAAAAAAAACATGAACATTGAGTACATTCGCTGGAGCCATTAGACAATATTTTTATATTTATAGGATTACAACTGTAGATGCTTGACGTAAATATTTTACCACGATGATATGTTATATGTTATTATAGCTCAAAATTGTTGTGAATACAATGTATTCAAGTCGTCATGATATTTTGAACTGTATATTTTGTGTATGTTATGTACATGGGTGTATATGTTATGTATTTAATCGGAATGAAGGATCCAAACTTTTCGAAAAGAAATATTCACTATAATGTTCAAGAGTCTAATATTTTTTTGCTGAGTTCATTGTATATATATTGTCATTGCTTTTTCAATGGTCTGGTAAGTGTACGAGTATGTAATATTTCATAAACGTACATTGAGAATTCGCACTGTTCTGAAAATACGAAATTCAAATAATTTTCATTTCACTTACAACATATGGACTCGGTCATGTTTATAATACGTCCAATATACAATAAAGACAACATAGACAATATAGTATATTATTGTAAGTTTGGTATAGATAGTCATCAACTTCAGTCTCAACCAAAAAACCTCGTTGGAACTTTAGGAGAAAGACGCTGACCTATTAAAATAATATTATATTAAATACATTTTTTGTTTATAAAGTTTATAAATATTTTAAGGACACGAAAAAGGAATGGTGCCAAATTTACCGATCATAATATATTATTTTGTCGGTTTTAATACGTATGACCGATTTACTTTAATAATAATAATAATTTTTATAGTAACAATAACATTTAGTACTTTACATTTTCGATAAATAGTTTACAATATTATAGCTACACTTATAGTACACTTGTATTACATAAATTATATTTTTAGTTTTTGTTATATGTACTAGTTATCATATTTATTATGTTATTTTTACCGTTTTACGCTGTATACTTATATTGTATATAATAAAACAATTTTGACGTTTATTATTTTTGGAAATGTAACTATAGTTTCAGTCTTTCAGGTAATAATAATTATTTTGTTTTAACCTTTATTTTAAATTAATAATTCATAGACAATATAGCAATACAATCATATACTCTATTTTATATAAAATTTGTTAAAAAGTAACAACTTAAACCTTTGATGTGCGATTATATAAAGATCAGAGAATTTTATAACCTTTATCCTCAAAAAAAAAAAAAATAAATAGTATAATAAAAGATTGGATATGGTTCTAGTTGGTATATTAAGGAGATCATTTTAAAAATTTCCCTTTAGCACATATTAATTTCGGAAAACTAGCGAAAAGCTATAAAATTACTTGAAAATGTACTACATACCGGTTTACGATAAGATGAAATTTTATTTTCGTTTAAACTTAAAAAATAAAATGGTTATAGACACTTGACATTTTTACTTAAAATTTATAATTATTTGCTATCGATGATATGTTTGTTATGTTCAAAAACAATTTTGATAATTTATAGAATGGAAATTATCATGTTTTCTTAACTTTTTTATCCAAAATATCTATTAAATAAAACAATAAAGTCTTAAAATTGAAAATAGTATACTATTGATTATTGAAAAAATTTAAGTTTGAAAAATATTATATATATTTGAGCGTTTGAATATTAAATTTTGACAAGACAGCATACCAAAATCTGTTACATTGTTGTAGACAAAAAATTTATAAAATTTTAAAATTTCATATTTAAGGATTCAAAATTAGATATATACAAGATTTTTCATATATTATTTTTACCATGAGAAAAAAAAAATTAGAAAGTCGCAAAACTGATTTATAAACACTATAAAATGAAATCTTTACCTAATCGAATATTTCAACAAATATCCTTTGAACAATATTAGTTATTTAGTTATTGACATTCCATAGTTTCGAATAATTGTTATGAAGTTTGTGCTGTCAATAGATACTTTCGATTTCTTCAAATTGTTGATGGCTTTGTTTGTGCAATTGTTAGAATGTTAAAATTTCAATTCTACCTATTTATGAAAGTTGATTCTTCCACTATATCTAACATCTTTAGAAACTGATCCAACCGACAAATCTTTCACTTAGAATCGTTTTTTTAAGAGTAATGGTACATTGATTTTAAGTTTAAAAGATCAATAAAGCAATACTATTGATCTATATTTGTACCTTATCCGATGATAGTATTTTATTACATTTTGGCCACTTTTTTTAATTTTATAGTATTATTTTTATTATTATTTGATTTTATTATTTTTATTTTTATTTTTTTTTATTATTATAGTTTTATGTTTATGTTATTATTTAGTACTATTATTTAAGATTTGAATAGATTTATAAAACATTTACTTTTGAGACATTCTTGGAAATTATTAAACAAGATAAGAGAATTTATTGTTGATGAAATTGTTTAGATGGTTTGATAATTTAATGAAAAATATTGACAATTATTTTTGGGGAGTTCAGTAGATAACTGAAGGTCTTTATGAATGGATTCGTTCGTAACAAACTAGGGAGCTTCCATCTTCCTAATCATTACATGTATTATAACGAAAAACACAATGGTTTCTAGTGGTGGATTCATATCATATTATATATATGTACTTCTCTGTACATCTTATGTACATGTACAGTTTGATCTTATGATAC
Source organism: Sipha flava (assembly GCF_003268045.1). Classification (NCBI taxonomy): domain Eukaryota; kingdom Metazoa; phylum Arthropoda; class Insecta; order Hemiptera; family Aphididae; genus Sipha; species Sipha flava. The sequence continues at coordinate 1,009,844 of NW_020271856.1, read as the reverse complement.
ATTTATTACCGTCAAAAATAAATGAGTTAACGTTGTTATACTACGAGGAAACTACTTTCACACTTAAATATAATTGTTATACATCACAATGAAGATGAGCATTAATCAATATTTTTGAATATATATTCTTAATTATACCTATAATATAAATTAATGTTCAAATTTTCTTCGTCACCTGAACAGCTTTTTAAGTATTTATTGATATTTGTGATTTTTTAAATTATATATGTAGAAGTTCAACGTGAAAAAATATTTATAGGTCGTAGTGAAATATTTGTTCGGAGTATTTGGATTATCTTCGACTATCCTATATGAAATCAGAAACAATGTGTTTATAAATATGATCAAATAAAACTACAATGACTTACAAAAAATAGATATTATGATTTTATTAATATTATTTTACTCTCGTGAAAAACCTATTGGTATTTACTAAGTATAAACTCAACTATAGGTCTCTTGATACTCAGAATAGAAAAAAGAGGAAAGAAATGGAAAACAAATGTAATGATCAAAAGTAATTGTGTTTTAACTGAATATAAACTTAGGTACTGTAAGACTATAATATTTTTATTCCATCATTCAGCAAAAGTTATCACATTTAAAACTTTTCTATTATTATTTTTCATATATATATATATATATAAAAAATGTATTTTGTATTGTCTCTTTGAACTATTTTTTTAATGAGATATACATAAGAAATGTATGTAAATGTTAGCGTTAATGTATGAAATTCCTTAATTCTATAAAATAACTAGTTATTCTATAGAATTACGGGTACTTTCAGTTAATGTATTGAATGAACCCATAAATACATACTTCAATTAGTAATCCTACATACTAACTAGATATTTTATAAACTAAAAATAAGGGTTTAGTTAATGTATTTAAAACGATTATTATATTAAATATAAATATTAATTTATTTTACGTCAAATCTTAAACAAATTACAAATAACAATAAAAAAATCAATAGTTATCAATAATTTTTTATAAAAGTATTATAAACTTATTCTTTTATTATATTAATAGTTACAATTATTAAATTATTATTTTTTTTTACAATTTACAATTTATTTATTAGTAGTTTATTATTAATACATGAACTTTTTGGATGACATTTAGAGTTACAAAGTAAATTATTTTTTTTGACATGTTTATTTGAAAAACCCATGACCATTACCTAGTGATTGGGATTCATATGCCATTCGAAGACAAATATCTACATTTGGGATGTCACAGAGCGTAATAAACTGTTCTGCACAAAAACTAAATTGTGACCTCGCGTAAAGTTGTTTTACAATTTCTTCACTTATTAAAAAATCATATTTTTCTTTCAGCAAAAACGTGCTGTTATTACGTTTTATTGTTGTATTTTTTATAATTGTTTCAAATGTAATTTTCATTTAAAGCACACTTTAGTTATTACACCATATAGCACTGAAAATTATCAAACTAACTAGTAGGTAGAATCGTGGTACGAATAAGGTTAGTCTACGCCGAATGGTGTGGTTCATTATTATCATATCTTATTGTTTTTATTAATAAAATGACAACGGCAACAAATCTTGTATTTTATCTAACCAGCACCGGTGCTCTATCTAACGATAAAAATTTAATTCTTAGCAAAAACCCAATCAAAATTCTATGTATTAACTAGTAAAACTGTGTAATTTATATATTAATGCATATTTAGTAATTTTATTGAATAACTAGTTCTTTAATAAAATGGCATATTACATACAATACCGCTAATATATACATTAATTAAATTTAATAATTTAGAATATCAGTTGAATTTCAAAATTAGACAAAGGTTTCAACAAACAATTCGACAATTCAACATCAAAAAATAATATAATAATATATATCATAATATAATCATATTAGTTTATCATTATAACTGTCCACGTATTATACGCCGTTTTTTAGAAAAATGACGGATCGGAAAAGTAAAAATCAATATTTGTTATGTATACACATATCACACGTCTCAGAATCCGTTATTAGACATTTTGGACTACTGCAATGTGTACATTAAGAATATTACATGTTTTAATCATATTTGGTGTTCTATCTTTTCGTATATATGTACAAATGTTACTGCAAAACTCGTAAGTTCTATCGTTGTCAATCTTAATTGGGAGTAATTAACTTTGTTCAATTTATGGAAGTGACTAAATGTTGTTTGTGAATATACGCGTGCTTTCTGTTTTATTTTGTTTTGTTTATTATACAATTTATACTAGTGCCATTTGGGTGTTTAAAATTATTAAAATCAAGACATAAAAAAAAATATATATATTTCTTTTTATTTCTCCAACGTTTTTATCGTTTGTCAAGGTGGTGCAGTGTTTCACTGATGACATCATTATTTTGGGCGTAAAATTATATTGAATCTATGACAGGGTCAATAAAGAATCAAATTTGTGTTGAAAACTGTCGGTAGTCGCGGTTCGCACTTTATTCGCTGCACACATATTATTATGCTTTGTTTAACTGTTTTAATACCGTCTTTTTTCGTATTTGAATTTACCAATTTAGAATGTAACAAAACAATCACTGTCATCTATCTTCTTTAATTACACAAGTGTAAATAAGTACTACAAGTTCGCATTTTTAAAATGTAAATATACAAACTTAAATATTATTTTGTTTTAAAATAATAAAATAATATTAATAAAATAACAAGTTCCATTAAAATAGTTGACACACTATTGCTACCACGAGGAGCGTCACTTGACCCTTGGTCAGAGGAAATTATAGCGCGATCCCCTGACACAATGCCGAAAAATAATGATATAAATAATTCTGTTATTAATAACAACGCGTAGCGTGTCTAAATGAACATACTATTGAATATATAATTACTGATTCCTTATCGATTCCACAAACGATGAGTGGCTAATCATATCTGTTAAAGGAAACGTTAGTCTTCTCCAATCCAAACTCTCCTGATCATCTAAGAAACAAAAATAGAAAATTATTTGTAATCACTTCAAAGCATAAAAGCAAACCGAACCTACTTTTATACTGCCAATACTCTGTGATGTAGAAATACTCATAAGCACCCTTAGAAGTTTTAGAAAAATGTCTTATTACCAGTTAAAAATTTGATCTGATGAATTATTTTTTTTTAACCTTTAAGTTTTAATTTATTTAATATATTTATTATTAATGTTAATATGACAATCAAATTTTAATTAATAATATAATTTAACAGGGTCTTTAATAGAACCCGTGGAACGTTTAAGAGCTTCATATTCTACAAAACACTTGCAGTTAGTAGTAGATCTAGGTCTAGATTATTATCTGAATTTTTTTAACATTAAGTGTTAGATAATTTTTAGTGCACCAATCATAGAGGATATTCAAATTGGATTGAAGCAAGTCAGCTTTAGTTAATTAACTTTATGAAACGTTTTAACATTATCTGCAAACTATCTTAGTGCAATTATGAAACTTAATATAATTATAGAATATTGAATAATATTAGGGTTAAGTGGGTTTCTTGTGGAATTCCAAATGTAATATGTATTATAGTAGACATATAATCTTTGTAAAAAACAATTTGAAACTGATCTTGAATAAAAGAAATTAAACAGTTCAGAAAAGATCCACAGACTTCGATTTGTTGTACTTTTTTTAAATAAAATGTGGTGGTTAACTTTATCAAAATACTTGTTAAATCAATGGAACTGTAGTTTTGAGATGAACACAATTTGTATTTATATTTCAGAATGAAGAAAACGTCAGATGCATCCTGTAGAGTAATTTTTAATGGGTAAGGCTTTGTTGATTTTATACCTTATCTGGTGATGTTTGTTGGAGTAATTTCAATAACTAAACTATGGAAGATGGATTTAATTAGAGAAGATTTAAAAATTAAAGTATTTATATGATTTTTTAAATCATTACTTATTATATTATAACTATTTAATATTACTTCTCCGGTGATTGTATTGACCTGCCTGTTGAAAACCGTGGTTGATGTTTGAGGAATGAGATAAGGTAACTAATTCGTACTTTAAAATATTAATAACTTTTTATTTTACTCTTTTTTAATAATTTTATTTAAACTTCTTTTTACACACATTAATACATGTATTTTAAATTTTTACAGAACGTTTTAAAACTATATATATATAATAACTATTATATCTTTCTGCATAGACGATCTGCGTAGTCTTTTACACTCGCCTTTGACTGTCTATACAAAAAGACAACAAGAACGCGTCTCCCTTAACTAAAAACTATATTCCTTATATATGATATTGTGTGTGTGTGTGCGCATGTATGTGTGTACGTGTGTATGTAATGTCTTATCTTTAATACTTACGACTTTGTACGTGCTTAAGTCGATACGGCATCCATGCCGAAATCTGACCATACACGTCCGAATTAAACACCGGATCTTTTACGGATAAAAGAGGGTCGCTTAGCTCGATGAATACAATTTATATGATTGTTACAACAAATGTAATTATAATAATAATATAAAAACATGCGTCGTGGACGTATTAACAAGAAAAAAAATTAGATACAATTAAGTAATAATAATAATAATACATATAATAAGCCACTACGGCACGATAATTTACTAAAATATGGCACAAAAAAAGGCGATAAAATAAAATCAAGACGCCACACGTTACAAGGTGCGACGATAATACCTTAGGCGGCTGGGTGTTCGATTGGTTGCGCCCACGCGATCGCGCTTAGCACGTGCGACAAACACTAGAGCCGATGGTCGACTTCTTCGACAGCAAAGTGTAATTTGTTCACGGATAGAGCCGGCAATCTTGTGTACAGCAAACTGTTATAGGTTCTTAGCATCCGAATGTCGACTACAAAAATGAGTACGCAATGTGTTCGCACAGCAAAACCGCATTGAAAGTTGCAGGCGTACTAACTAGCGTTTCGGCGACGAAGTGGATTTTTTCCGGTCCGACCATAATAATAAAGGTGGTGATAGAATGTTCTCAAAAGAACCATATATTCACGCCACTGGTCAAACCGGTCGGTGTACGATAAAGTTTATCGCTTGAAAATGTTTGCGCGAACAGACTTATTATTATATTTAATGGCTATCGAATATTATAATTATTTAATTATACATTCAATTTTAAAAATTATATGAATGCTTAGGCGCATATCATTATAAATTCATTAGTCGAGGTGAGGTATGATCATCAGATTCTGGCAAATTAAATATAATCATATTACATGACCTTTACCGTCAGAAATTTCAAATATTATGTTATTATTTGTTAAGATATTCGTGAACTCCAAATTAGATGGATGGATTTCAAATAACGTTACTTTATCTTCTAGCAAGGTAGTACGATCTTTTAAGTTCTAGATAAATCTTTGATTTAAAATGTATTTAAATTTATATTTTACGATACGAGACCTTATTATTTGGGTTTCCACTATTAGAATAAAATTGTATTAATTTCCTCTGCAAAAAAGAACTAAAATATAAAATTTGTTTTAAAATTCACAAATATTGCATGTATTGAATGCGTTTTCAGAGAAAATTATCAACTTAATTAACTCTAAATTATATTTTCATAAAATTTCATTTTATTAATAATTTTATACTATTGAACTAAATTAAATGTATAAAATATATTTCTATTGAAGATTAAGTTTGAATATTATCGAACGGTGTAGATTTTTAGTATAAATTATTGTACAGAGTTTCCAATACCTACATTGTATATTATTGCCGAATAAACTTTTGATGAACAGAATGGAAATTCTTCTTTTTTTTTTACTAGTTTAATTTTATACTACCTTTTTATCGTACTTAAATGTATTACTGCGTGCACGTCATTTTTATGCTGCCGAAATAATTATTATTTATTATGACCTGTAAAAAAAAAGTTGTTTTACATTTTAATTTTCAAAGTGTGTAGATGTTTTATATTGTTAATAAATCTATTTATTTCATATGGAACAGTACAAGAATCAATTGCTAATTTTTAAATTTGTTCGTTGTATTAGCGGTGTAACGTGACTTATTCAATTATCTGAAATGTTTTTAATAAACTATTTCTAAGAATTTCCACCAGAATTTATTTACTCGAATATCGTAGTATTGATTTCATTAATATTTGAACTTAACTCGTATTTTTACTCTAATGTGTATACCTTACAGCTTCAATGAGCTGTAAAACCTCTTTAAAATGTGTATCCAGTTTGTATAATCTGCAGGAGCAGCAAGCACCATGGGAATATTATTTGAATCGGTGTATAATCGCTTGAATTGTTTTTTGTTTCGATTTAATTTCCTTTAAACGCATCATAAACTTTAAAAACGAATTTAGACTTTTTTCTATCTCTCTTTGACTGTCTCACTATTGATCTCTTTATTTACGACTCATCTATCTAAAATCATCACAATTTCGAAACAATTGGAGTGGTTATGCTCTTCGAACGCTATGTATTCGGCATGAAACTTTAATTCGAAGGTTTAAGAGTCTATACAGCGTAAATGAATATACACAACAGTTTTGAATTAGCAATCTTTGATTAAAGTTCAATCACTATTTTCTTTACATTACTCATGTGTTATTAAAGCATTACTGTCCAAAGATTTTAAAATGTTTTCATAATTATTCATATACTGTGTAATAATCTTCAATATTTATTTATTTAACATGTTTAGTTTAAATTAGAGTGAAATTCATATGCATAACCTATTAAATAACCATTAAATTAATAGATTACAATGTTAATATACATCTAACATATATGTGTATATAATAATGAAATGCATACTTAATCAGTACTTTTTAATACATATTTATTTATGAGCTATAAGTATATATATATATTTTTTATTATTTTTACCGGAATTTTTATGAGAAAACTGTGTCTTATTTTACCAACTTGACATACACAGAAAAAATGCATAATATATAAATATTGTTCCAATATTATTTGTATTATCTTAAATTTATCTCAGCGTATGCATTTTTAGTTCCTATGATTTGATTTTCAGCAAGTGACTCTTCAATTTCTTTCCTAACGCGAGAACAAGAAGTATTGAATGATAGAAATAAAAGAAAGTTTTTGTTGTACGCGTGTTTGTTTTATTCATAAAATATTGCTGGATGCGAGAATTCGGTAAATCCTTGTACAAATCTATTGGACTTGATAAACAAAAGGTGTCTCTGCTCTCTTTTGCAATATTTTTCAAGTTCTGCACATAAAGCTCTATATTTTTATTTCGGATGGTATTTATTTTCAATCAGATGTCGATAATCATTTAAGCCAAATTTGTTATTTGTTTTTCTTTATTGGGCTGAAATTCGAACGTGCATTTTATCTTACATACTCCTGCAGTATTTTGTCGACAGATTATATATAGAATTCGAATAGAAAATTATATGGAAAGCGTTGCGTGATCTACACTCTAATGGAAGCTACCGGTTAATTTAATATTCCCATATTGATGACACTAATTGTGTATTGTGATGTCGATGGCCTTTAGCAAATATATATATATGTAAATACGAGTAAATGTATATATTCATATATGTGTGTATGTTTTAGTTTATCATATAATATATTCATATATTGTGTTGTTAAAGCTGAATGCATATTTCAGTGCGTAATCTTGTATTTTATATTCAGCCGAGTGTACGTTAATTGAAAATATTCACAATCAATTAACTTGGTAAAAAGTGCAACGTGTTATGTTCCAGTTTTGTAAACCTAGACAAGGTTTTATCTCGGTACCTTATTTCTATGTTCGTCGCATTTCATTTTATGTCGTTTCTTGTTTTAAAGCGTAAACCATTAAATTTTCATATTTATTTTCTGCTAATAATAATTATTACCCATGAAAATGTGTATATATATTTCGTCATATAACTAAAATGCAATTTCAACAATGGTGTAACTATAGGCAGATGGGTATAGACGTTATAACCCTTTCTGAAATGTCTCTACAATTATTTTGTTTAAAACCTGCTTCCACCCGAGTCGCGGTACCTACTATTTTTAATTATTATGTTCTGAATAATTTTCAAATAATCCAGTTAAGATAATCGTACGAAATATGTTGAAACTAAAATTAGAATTGGCAATGTAAATTTTGTTAATGTAAATGTTTCAGATATTCAGTGATCTTAAGGTATTATCAAAACACAAACATGAAAGTGGAATAAAGTTTTTTACGTACAGTTTATTATTATTAGTTTTTTTCCGAAGCAAGAAGATGAAAAAATGAATTTATGTTTGCGAATCTTTATGGATAAGTAAATAAACACGTTTTAAGTCTTAAAAAATATCATAATAAATATTTAAAACATTTTTTTTTTCAAAATAAGTCTTTGTTTTTTCGTTTATAAAACTATATTTTGTAGTGGCTTGTATGATGAAAAAAAAAAATAAATAAATGTAACAAAACAAATAAAAAAACAAAAGAAAAATTCGGTGTAATAGTGCAACAATGTATATAATTAAATATGTAAGTATAATTTTACATACACTTTTCAGATACACTTAGTTATAAAATAAATTTATATAGATATAAAACTAATGTTACTACTTGGCTAATACGGTACGTGATTTTAAAATTAAGTTGCAATATGATATAGATGATGGGTAAAAAAAAAAAAAAAACATTTAATTTAATTTTCTAATAAAAGAAAAAACGACAGGTTAAGAATATAAAAAAAAAAGAGTCTTAGATCAGATGAGACATTATGGTCAGGTAAGATAGAGTGATGGGCAAATTAAATTGCTATATTGGTCTTTTGAACTTGAAACCAGTGTAAAATTATTCTCAAAAAAAAAAAAAAAAACGATTGTGAGTGAAAGGTCAATTGGATCAGTTTCTAAAGATATTAGATATAGTGGAAGAATCTAATTTCATAAAAAGGTAGGTTCAAACTCTTAATATTCTAACATTTACAAAAAAAAAAAAAAAGCATCTAAAATTTGAGGAAATCTTAAGTGTCTATTAGCAGCACAAACATCAATGAAATAACTCGAAACTATGAAATGTCTTTAACTAAATAACTAATATTTTTTAATGGAAATTCGTTGAAATTTCCGATTTCATAAAAACTTAATTTTGTAATGTTTATAAACCATTCTGCGACTTTCTAGTTGTTTTTTTTTATGGTTCAAAGAATATTTTATGAACAATGTTGTATCTAAGTATAAAGTATAAAAATTGAAAATTTTATAAATTTTTACTACACTAGTATAGTAGATTTTATGAATTTTAATGTTTTGATAAAATGTAGTATTGAAATACTTATAATTTTTTTTTTTTTAATTATTTTTTCTGTAATCAGTAATATATATGAATGAGAAACATTGTTTTAAATTGTCGTGACATTAATTTTTGGTTTATCGATATTATCGATATTTTCGGAAAAAAAGCAAAGAAAAGATGAGCATTTCAAATTTCTATAAACAGATAATAATAAAAAAATATTTTGAAAAATTTCGTTAACAAACAGTGATATAAGTACCTATTGCATGAAAATGTCATGTCTTTACAATTACTATATTTTAAGTTATTATAAAAACAAATATTTGATTTTATCGAAAATCGGTATACTGTACATTTTGCGGAATTTTCATGAATTTTCGTCAGCTTCTTCGCAATTGTTAAGAAAACCATTAGAAGATTTGTACTATGACGTACTTCAAAGTAAATACAAAATAATGTTTGAGTAATAAAATATTAAACGATTAATTGAAAACTGTTAAAAATAACACACATCATGGTTAATCAATACATTCCTCGTTTCACTCAGAATTAAAGGTATTAATAAAAAACTAATGCAAACATAAGATTGGTTAAAGTATAAAATGAACCGGTATTACAGATTTATTTGACTTAAATAGATCGAAAATATATTTTTATTTTTTTTAATGGTGACATACGATATTTGAGTTGATTGTAAAAAAAAAATACCACTTACATGTAATCCTTTAAAACATCAATGTTTTTGGAATAAACAATTCGAATACACCAGAGAATTTAATGGTTGAATAAATTCAAAAAAAAGTAATTTAATTTAATTTTATACATACACATACACATGCAAGCATGTATTTTATTTATATGCATTTGATTAAGAAAAAATTAAAAATCCAAAAATAATACATATTTAAAAAAATATTATTTTCGGTTTAAAAAAATTCACGAGTTTTGGAGCTTATTTTTAAACAAATGCGATTTATCAAAAGCTTAAAGGTTTATAAAAATATAATATTAGATACTGTTTTATTTTATAAATTATAAATATGATGGTATTTCATTAATATGATAAATATACAAGTTAATATTCAATGATTCGAAATAGTGTAGTTTTCCTTTTTAATATTTTTTTTTTTTTAACTTATTCTTGTACAATTTTAAGTTATTTTAGAAAATTTAAAATTAAAAAAATCAATTACTCTCGAAAAATAGTTAAACTTATAACACTTCTGTAAAAAATATATATAATAATAAATTAATATTGGATTTCATAGATATTTTATTTGGGCGTCCAAAATTTAATATATGTTAGTGTTTAAGCTTAAACGAATGAAGTAGTTCACCTACATTTTGTGGAGTAATTCAAGCCTTGTTTGATGTTAGTATTTTAGTAATAATCCAACTTTGATTTACAATAAATCACCGTACATTAATATTTTTTTTTTCACAGTATGTGAAACATATATTTTTTATTGTTATAATTTGTTATTGTAATTATAAGGCTGTATCCGAATTGGTTCCCAATAAATACTTTCGAAAAAGGCGAAATCCAATCTAATTATATTTGTTATTTAATATTATTATTTTACTAACATTTTGAAATTTCCCATCTTTATAAGTACCAAGGTGGATTGATAAGTACGAATTTCGGAATGGATAAGATGAAATAAATTATCATTTAGATAAAAACCGTGATAAAACGGGCGTTATATTATCGATATTGACGGATATCTAGTCGTACTTATAAGTCAGTACGGCATTTAGTAATCCGCCGTAATAACCGCAAAGTGTTTGTGTTAGTGATTGTATTTGTATTTAAATCTTTTCGAATATGGAATTTATGTACAGTGAAAAAAATAAAAAACTTATTGTATTTGAAGGTTATAAATTTGGGTTTCCAAAAAAGTTGGCAGACGACATTGACCGTTGGACATGTGGAAAAAGAGCATGTAAGTCGTATTTGAAAACAAATAATTGAAATACAATTGTTGATAAAAATATAATACATAACCATGAAAAAGACGACGAAAAAAAACTTAACAGACAGAAATTAAGCAACATTTCAAAACGAAAAGCTAGAAAGCAAGATGCATTACATGAGCAGTCAGCAAAAATTATTCGCTGTGAGTTGGCTAAATCCGATATTGAAACCATAGATGCTCAAGATATACGTAGAATTAGAAAAAATATACATACTAGTCGATGTAGTACAGTACCCAAGTTGCCCAAAACATTGAGTGAGATTCATAATATCTTAAATAATTATAATTTAATAACTAATCGTGGAGAAAATTTTTTATTTATTAACAATGCTGAAACCAATATTATTGGTTTTTCATGTGATAGCAATTTAGAAGTATTGCGTAAATTAAAAACTGTGTTTATTGACGGTACTTTTAAAAGCTGCCCAAAGCTTTTTTGTCAACTTTTTTCAATTCACGGTGTAAAAAATAATTACTATGTTCCTTTAATTTTCTTTTTACTTCCAAATAAAACGAATGATACGTATACAAAAGCTTTCCGTTTAATTCAAAATTATTTAAGCCCGAATGAAATATATGTGGATTTTGAAAGAGCCATTCATGTAGCGATCTCCGAAGTATGGCCTTTATCCCAATTAAAAGGTTGTCGGTTTCACTTGGGTCAATCATGGGGGAGGAAGATACAACAATTAGGGCTTTCAAATGAATTTAAAAATAATTATTCCGAAATAGAACAAACATTAAAATTGTTTTTTGGCTTATCTTTGTTATCACCCGAAGAAGTTAACGATTGCTTTACTAATGATTTGGTGTCATTAAAACCGATTAATGGAAAACTTGAAGAATTATTTGATTACATATTAGAAAATTATATTGAAAATGATAGCTTATTTCCACCATCAATGTGGGCTGAATATACCAGTAGTATAGAACGAACAACTAATTGTTGTGAATCATTTCACAGCAAGTTCAACAGTTGCTTTTATTCCGCACATCCAAATATTTTCCAATTCATGAACGTATTAAAAGAAATTCAAATTGAAACTTATGTAAAATTACGAAGTACTGACAAAAAACAAAATGTTAAATCTAAAAATAAAGAAACGTATATCAAAACAGAAATAGAGAAATATATTAATAATGAAATAAATCGATTAGAGTTTATAAAAAATGTTTGTTATAAATTTTTACCTCAATAATACAAAAAATGATAAGAATAATACTTAAAAATAAATTGACTAATTAATATTATGTTTATTATATTATTATAAGAATATCATTATACAAATTAAAGTGAAAAAAAATCAATGTTATATATACATACAGTCCTAAGTCTGTATAAAATGGGAAGGAAAAAAGAAAATATTTTGACCCGGGAACCAACTCGGATATACCCTTCGTATTAATCCGGGAACCAATTCGGACGTTTCAGAACCAATTTGGATACTCCGAATTATAAGGCTGCTAACTGAACTAACCTGACCTTGCTGTTTATAATTTTCTTAAAATAGGAATTATAATTAATCCTACTTTCCCATATTTTCTTATTTCACTTTTTACAGTTGATTTTCAATTTGATTCATTAGTATTTACTCGTTACTTTTGGTTGTTTTAACTAGGTTATTATAAATAGAGAAATAGCTTTTTTTCTTGTTTTGGTTGTTCGCGAATCTTCAGCAGATTCCTGAACAACATTTTTGATATGTTAAACATTATTATTGAAAAATAATTTATATCACATTTACTAAATATCTAAAATTAGATGCGTAAAAAAATAATTTACAATGTATACTCTTGTGGTGCAAATAACGTAGCGTTTATAGGAAATATTTTTTCGTGATTTATACATTATAGTGATATAACAGTTGGTATAAATTATAAAATTATTATTTTGCATGCTCTGACAGCATAAAGCCAATGCATGTCTTACACATTATATACAAACATTATTAACATTTAACGTCCAACATTTCAAATTTACTATTGATGTATAAGACTAATATTTGATATAAACGTATGAATCAATTAAAATCTATAATTTATATAATAATACGTGAACATTAATATTGCATCAATAAAGATAATATTTAAAAATATTATAAATCTACAAAATAAAAATGTATGGGCTCTAGATCTACCTATATCATGTGAATATAAATGTATAAAAAGTCAATGATTGTCTATGAGAAAAAATTTACGTAGATAATCTGCTATTTTTAAAATATTTTTGAGGCTGAATACAAAAAAAAAAAAAAAATGATGTTTCATAGCTAGTTTATAAGAGTACATAGTTATATAGTACATATAATAGTACATATGCATGCTTAACATTTAATGAGTGTTTGTAGCTTGTTATATAATTTGCAATGAATTATGAGTCTATATAGTTTCTTAATATTTATTTGAATGTATAATTTAAAATTATGATATTTTTGCTGTATTTCGTATATAAATTAATTCAGCGAAATATTTCGTTAATGTAAGGAACTCCACGTGTGACTCCAGAGATACTATTTGGTAACATCCTTAGAAATTTCGTAGAGCACATTACTTTTTGTACAAAACAAAGTATGTCGCAGCACACATACCATTAAGCCTCGTAATGAATAAACGTTATCGATTATTTGTCTACCGATATCAGTGGACCGCTATTATGTTACATCGATATATTATCCACTTGTATTTTACATGTAGCGTAAGACAACCATAATTTATACGCTAGATATGTGTAAGATAAACGTTATATTTTAGAACTTTCGTCCATACTGGTACAGCGACTTGTATCGCGTACTTCTGTCTGACAGCGTTACGGAAGGTGAAAGAAACAGGCGAATATAACCCGCACGGGGATATGTTATTACGTTCATATTATTACCTAGATCCTGAGTATACAGATTCCAAAAACTACTAGTTGTGAAACATCGAAAAAATATGTATGTGCACACACACACGTGCGTATCAATACACTTATATTTGTGAATTTATACGCACGTATTTATATATATACATGTGAATATGTGTGTGTGTATGTCTGGCTTAGGAGATACGGTCATTTAGGCCGTTACGTTATATCCACCTTGGTGTATATTATTATATTGTCGCGGTGGCGGCGAAGGGGCTCCCGCGGTACGTATAACGCGCACTGTATACCGCTATAAATCTTTGGTTATACAGGTTAGAGATAAATGAACCGCAATACGTCATAACTTATGCCGGTAATGAGCACGTGAAAACTGCAGTAGGAACAGTACACGCACACGTTTCTCAAACCAAGTTTATATATATTTATTTAAGTTTATATATACCGTATATATATTATTATTATTATTACTATTATTATTATTATTATTATTATTATTATTATTATTATTATTATTATTATTACATTCAACACACATTTCTTCCGCACAACCAGCCCTATAACGGGTTTGAGGGATTTCACTCGCCACTTAGCAGCATTAGCTTAGGCGGGTATCGACCTTTCCAGGACGACCTGAACACATATTATACTGGTGCTACGTGATGACGCGTCTTACGACATCGTTGAAATAATGATATTATTGCTGTGTCGAGATTTCAAAACGCGTGTATAATGCGATTTTGATGAACGAAACTTCCGAAAACGTTCGATAATTGATCAGTCTTTTCCAACGCGTTCCTCTGTAGTCGGATATGTTATTAATAACATGTTAGGAAATATTTTAAAACCCTAGATCCCAATTCCTCATCACATGCTCGTTTCATTCACTCAATAACTTTTTTTTCTACGTACATAATGTGTATAAATGAATCCAAAGAACCTTTCATATTGTATTTAAATGCAATGGTGGTTTATTACTTCACATCCAAGATTACGCACAATGAGATTATTTTATATTATAATTTCAGTGCAGATATTACGTGTTAGCGTTTTATTGTTTCATTTATTTATTGATGAAGTATACAAAGCTGATATCCCGTGTCACACAAAAACATAATTTACCTTATAATATATTAAGTTTCTATATATATATTAATTATAAGCCTGACATTATATTTGACATCATTTTCATTTTATTTTTTAATATTTTCTTTAATATTTTGTAGTGTGTTTTGTATTTTAAATGATAGCGTACTATGTGCAATTTAATAATTTTATGATTAAGAAAAATATGAAATGTATGTTATGTGATATGGATGTTGGGTTATGCAGAGATACCAATAAATTTAAAAGCATTATACTAAAAATGCACATGAAAGTGTATACAAACTTGTACTCATACTAAAATTATTTTTCTGGGTATTCGTGACATTTATTTGATACATCCCTAATTGAATTACGGTAATTTGTATTTCTGTTGTAAAGTAAAAAATTACATTGTTATTTTGATATTTTTTATTTCCAAATACATATACTTAAGGAAACAAATGATAAGATTGAAAAAATACTTGATTATGCCTAATTTCATGTCTAAATTTTATATAAAGTTTCTTAGCACTTTCAATAGAATCGACTCTAAAATATACTATTATATAGTACGAATTAAAAAAATACATTTCCATCACAAAATCAGAAATGCAATATTTGTAACGTCTTAGTTTTGATTTTATATTTATTTTTACTATTGTATTTAGAGTCGAATATTTAGTGGTTTATTCACGTGTACGTAATCAGGTATAAATTAGTAATATTTTTTATTTTTTATCACATATATAGTATATATTGGTATATATATGGGTATTATTTTGAAGTTAGTTCCCAATTATTTTCAGTACACTGGTAAACTTAATAAATTATTATTATTTTTTTTAATATAGTTTATAAATATTTATAGTTTGATATTAATTCAATTGCGATGATTAATTAAATTTTAATAGTAGGTTTTTTTCTATTCATCAATAAATAATATATTAAAATTCAATTAGTATTAATTGTCAATTGTAAACGTCAATATGCTGTGTAAGAGTACAATTAAAATGGTTCTTTTAATAAAAAAAAACTGTTACTTCCACACTCACATAATTGACTTTTTGATTGCTCATATATTTAATAGATCAAAATAATTATAGGTTTAATGATTGTTCGCTGAATAAGAGTAATCGAAAATTTTCAGATCATTCTGAAATAATACAGTCTGTCGGAAATAAAATTGCTTAAGAATAATATGCAGAGCTCACAGTTACGAGTATTTAACAAAAACGAGAGCATGATATCGTTGACGTGATTATTATTGTAAAGTAAACTTTTTATTAAAAATAAGTACACACACTAATATGATATATTCTATAAATTCACAATAAATAATTATTTATTAATATTTTTAGCGTTCATCATGTGCATTTCGCTTTAAATTTTCGTGTTGTTATTAAATGTATTAGGAAAATGTTAATTAACTGGTAATATTTAATTTTTGCCGTAATCTTAACAGCCCACGAAAACGATAAACATTTCTTGGGATGTTCACGATTAATTTGCGTAACACATTTTCATCGGATCATAGTCATATTGATAACAACGCGAAGAAACAATTACAGGAAAACAATTAATGGCTTTGCATTGGTGTATGCATTAATGCGTTCATATTACTACAAAAACACAATACTTTTGGAGTATAGCATACAAGTGTTATCCGATAATCAATGCGATATCCCCCTCGTATGTATACGACAACACTTTATTACAATTATTATTATATTTTAAATCACGTCAACAGTTACCTCCTCAGGGCGTTAGTGGTATGTATATATTATTAATCCGAGGAAATACGACTACAGAGTGATTATACCAACATCAAATCAAAAGCCTGGCGGGGAAGATATAAATCTGCCCGGGGCGTTTTCTAAATACACAGTAGTGAGTACTTATGTATATATAATATATACATACATACAATATGCGTATATTATTACTGTCGTATTATGAGTGTATTATAAGACTTCGAGGTCTGTGATAAATAAAACTTATCTCGTTCAACTTGTGATAATTAACGGTAATATGACGTGAAAATATTTCAAGCCAACTAATGCAGTCGTCCTAATAATAATAATACTAACGACAGATGTGCAGCAAAAACATAAACAACAACAAGCAACATCCCAAACAATACCGCAACATGTTTTTTTATTTTATTTTTTATGCATATATATATATATAATATAAGACTTTAATTTATTTTTACTTACAATATAAAAATATGTTGTAAAATAAAAATAAAATAAAAATATTTAAAAAAATATTGGTGACTTGACGGCTTGACAAGAAAGTTGTGCAGCTGCAAAACCTGCAATTCGCTTTATTTTGTTAAGTATACAGAAGGTCCCAAGACCAGTTCCGTTTCAGGCACCTAGTAAGATTTTCTGTTAGAGTTTTCGAAGTCGACTCAAGGGATTTTTAAGTGACTGTGTTTGAAAATTATTTTTTTTTTAGAATTTTGAAGCGGTTTCGTTGATATTTGGTATCTTTAGACTTCGGTGGATTGCTATATTAGTAACAAAACATGATAAATTGAGAACTCTTCGAAAGTAGATAGACTAATAAACTTGGAGGGCCAACAACGTATTATATTAGTTTTTAATTGTGGACGGCCTGGAAGACAATTCTTTCTGCATGGTTTTCGTCGGTTTGCAGCCACGCCACCAACTGCATTTACTTATCACACGTGACACCGAACGTTATCACCAGTTCGGGGGTTGTTTTTATTATCCCGATTTATTTTTTCTCTATACACGTGTTCTACCCTTGATATATGTTTGTCGATATTGAGGAAAATCCAAATACTGGATACCGCTTGTATCCGGCACATAAATAAGATAAATCCCGGTATTGGCGAACGTTACGGTGGCTCGTCGTAGATACAATTCGTATATATGTATAAACATATATATATATATACACGAAGTGAAGTCTGGAGAAACCGATTTACATTTTGATATAACGGGGCTTATGGCTTGCAACAACCGCTAGTAGTCGGTCCTGCTACTGCTGCTGCTACACCACTTCGCTTTCTATATATATATATATATATATATATGTGTGTGTGTGTGTGTGTGTGTGTGTGTGTGTGTGTTTGTGTTTGTGTCTTATCCTCGTCACTCTCCGCTGGTCCAGCTTGTCGCACATATAATCCTTTTTCAGAAAAAACAATCCAATCAAATCATTCATCTGTTATAGACCTAAACAAGCTGCGAAATAAAATTGGCTTCACAAGATATTCACTAAAGCCGAATGTTGACGTCCCGCCGGGTAACGATATTGGACTGCTTATAGCGAATAAAGCTCAGAAAAAAAGAGCCTATTTTTCTCATACATTAATCAACCACGTATCGAAATTATACAAATGTACAAGGTATTTTAAAATCTATTCCCCATCTCATACGTATAGATTTACGTATAGAATATAAAATTTAAATATTGAATTATAATAAAAAATATATTAATATACAAATGTGTGCGTTCTTTTAGCTTCGTTATGGTTATACGGTTGTGTATAAATCTGGATAGTAAACGTATATAGTAAATTAAATGATTAATTTTATAAGATACTTGGATGAAGTTAGATTTTTATACCTATTAAATAAAGATCGTGTATTGTACAAAATAACGAGAAGAAATAATATTATCAAATTATTAATCGAAAATTGCTGAAGTCTTTAGCACGTATATTACATGAATAGTTCAGTTTGTAAAAAATGGAATTATATTGTTAATTAGTTTATCAATTTTTATTATCTAACAACCAGACTCGTCTAATTTTTTGTGAGGATTACTGATGTAGTTCATACATAACTCACCCTAATATTTTGATGTTAAATAAATAGTACCTTCAACGCTTTTATATTCACAATATATTTTAAACGAAATAACTGGGTTCGACAGAAAACGGTGAACTTTGGTGTTATAATGTTTCGATACAAAATAAATATAATAAAACGAATTGACTATATATAATAGAATCGAGGTGAATTAATAGGTCGAGACGTATAGGATTGGAATGACGAATTTAGTAGCCATAAAAACGGATTACCATTAAAATACGAATATTATACATTATAGTTCATGCGTTTGAGTGATATACAAATATAGACTGCAGATAAACTATTTAAATTTTATTTTCAAACACTTCACATCGCAAAATAAGACGACACATACTTATTCATTCATATGTTTCGCTTTCAAGAAGGATTATGCAAAAAGCGAAATTAGAATGCGGTTGACGTCCAATCCTATTTCCAAGATGATAAAAATACAAGAATAAACAAATGACTTCTGTATACTTTTAATTACTCGTATTTCGAAATCGTGTGAAAAATCGTTGAGAAATATTAACTGAATATCATGATAATTTATAACAACGTATCGTAAAGAATTTTTTCATATTGTAAATTAGTAAAATATTGATTAGAATACCGTGAATTGGTATTCATTAATAAAATGTAATTTGCAAAATAATTAATTATCATTAAATTTTAAATTTAGTTTTAGGTAATTATTGTTATGAAAATAATAATATTTAAAAATAATATGTGTCCTACATAGTTAGTTACCTAGTAACCTAGTTTAACGACTAAACAAATTAAAAAGCTTTAAAAATTAACATATGATTTGCAATGAATGCAATATACGTAAGTAATTGCAAATGATAATATTTAGTTAGTACTTTAAAAATATTTTCCACGTGGCTATGGAATGCATTACTATTGTGTTACGACTTTGCTTATGTTCGTCATTATTATATTATCTCGAAAATAGAATCTAAATACCTCCTATATTGTATGTTATTCGTTGTTAATAACTTCGCTCATGAAAATTAATAAATTAATATTTGTAATGGTATTTGTTATCAATGATATTTATTTTCAAGGCAAAAATAAACTATGTATGTGTATATTTCTGATATTTAAATGTTATTCTGTATTATTTAATTTTTTTTTTTTTCATTGAAATAATATTATAGTTTTATTAAAATGGAATTTCCACACATTATTCCTTTAGGCTAATTTAATTACGAATTAATATTTGGTTATTGTTTTTTTTTTCTATTGGTTTTTGAAGAACTTATACAGTTAGTATTTTAAACAGTTAACGAATCACATTTAAGTAGGTACATTATATCTATATTTATTAAAATAATATTGAATTATAAAATTGATAAAATATTGAAATATCTTTCTGAGAAAATAATTTATTCTACTTCGCTTTTAAAAAGATTCTAAAAAGATCAAATATGTTTCTTAATACAAAGTATGACTTCAACACTGTTGGT
This sequence comes from Sipha flava, assembly GCF_003268045.1. NCBI lineage: Eukaryota > Metazoa > Arthropoda > Insecta > Hemiptera > Aphididae > Sipha > Sipha flava. The sequence continues at coordinate 989,385 of NW_020271856.1, read as the reverse complement.
TACAGTTCATCAAATTATTTCCTAAGTATCGTCAGATCCATGGAAAACGAGGGCTTTATATTTATCAGTTAGATATTATATACGGTAAAAATTTGATCTATAATTAAGCCAACTCAATAATAATTTTTCACAAAAAAAAAAAAAATTTAATTGAATAATAATTTTAATATTATAATAATTTTTAAACCAGACAGTTATGTTTTGTATAACAAAAAACAAATTTTTTAGAAGACTTTCTAGCCAACCTCCACATGGTGTCTTTTGGGTAATGCTAATAGGCTGGACTCAACGCATGTAGTCGATAAAATATATGGGGACCCAACTCATGTACTCAATAAAATACGTTCAGACCCCATTCATACTATTTTTGAAATTTAGAACCCAACTCGAGGTTATCCATTTTGATATAATTATTATGCATTTTTAAACTTAAAGTCAAGTTTTTGTGATATTTGTTTTCGGAGTTATTGCAATATTATAAAGAGTAATGAATTTACGCAAAACTCATAAATCCAGAAATATTACAGTTTTTCCAATTGTTAAAAGAGAAAATACTAATGTCTAAAATTGAGAAATATATATATATATTAATTTATTAATACGAGTATACATTGTATTTTCGAAGTAATTATTACTAATAAAAAATTTGTTCACTATAAAAGGCTTCATTTAGTGTTTTTTTTCATTTATCACGAAAAATTAGTAAAAATAAGTATATCTATTTGATTCTATAATTATAATACTTTAAATATCATTGCAAGCGTAATATAAATATGGGAATTACTACAAAAAGTTTAAACCAATCAAAATTATTCTACAGTTGTCTCAGGCTATATAATGTTTGATTTGTTTTTTTAAATACAAATTTGAAAAAATATAGAAGTAATATTTTATTGTTTTCATATCTTAGTATTTAATAAAATTATAGATACGTAACTATTTATACTTTAGTTTTCGCAAATTTATAAAAAAAGTACTTAATCATAATTTACACAATTTCATGTATTGTGCTATATTTTATTTTTATTTTGTTTTTGACAGTTATTTAAAGTCTATAAACGAATTTATTTTTGACCTTTCATAGAATTTATTGGAAAGTTTATAAAAAGTTTTAAAATCCAACCTTAAATAAAATATGTATATATATATATATATATATATATATATATATTTATAAGCTTTTTAAAACATTGGTACCTTTTTTTAAAAACTTAGTATATAAAAGTATTAAGTATATATGACTAATGTTTTATGTTTATGGTTTAACATTTAATGGTTCAAATATTTAAACAGATATTAATTTCAATTTTCAGTGAATTATAATCGCGTAGGTAATTTTCATCTAAAATGCATATTTATTATAAACAACAATTTTTCAACGTTTTAAAACCAGTAGTAAACAAATTAATTATACATAAAAATTCGATAAATATTCAATATGGGTTTCCACTAAACAAACTATAACGTTAGAAAATGTCAAGTAGTTATGTTATGATAAACGATTCCGGTGAATCATTAGAAGATCGATATGAAAATTAAATATAAAAAAATAACTAGGGTATTCTCTAATGTGCTTTTGTTAAATTTATTGCGAAAGTCTAGAAGTGAAACGCATACACAATGCACGTAGTAATGGTTGAATAAATACTATTAAAAACAGTATACACGTATTGTTGAACCTCAATCGGTTTCCATATATTTAATCATTAATTTCCGTCTTTCGTCCGTGTACAATTATTTTTGCTTCATTAAATCGTGTAAATGTCTCTGATCATAATATTTACTTTCACGTATTGATGGCTACATAATAAATATTAAATACGCACACAATTTTACTCAATGGATAATATATTATATCATCCACACGATTTGAAATTCTAAATAATATAAATATCTGTCACTAGTATTTTGGTTCTCTTAGTTCACAATGTTTTAGGTTTTAGAAACCCATATTATGTACGTATGTAATTGCAATTACCATGGTTTGTGAACTAATATTTCCATTAAATCGTTTAATTTATATTGAAGTATACATAAATTATTAAAACAATGATATTGTTATATATTTTAATAATGACCACAACATTGAACAATTTACTTTATAAAAGTGTGCATAGTGAATCCACGTTTTCTTTACAAGAACTAAAATATATTCAGTATAGTATATCTAGTTAATAATCGTGATTATTGTTTGTAACCAAGTCTCATATTGCGTTTTGGTCCAATTAATCATAGCAGGAAGAGAAAAAACCAAATTCAGTACGTTTCAAATTTATATATCATTTTCCTACTGTCTTTATTGAATAAAATATGTGTTAAAAATGAAAATAAGTAAAGAAAAAAAGAATAAACAACGCACATCATATCCAGGTGGCTTTCGGTGAGCACTGCATACTACTGCATTGGCAAATGTGTTTTTAAAAATATATTTTTTTAAATAAATACAATGCGAATAACGGGCTACATGCAGATTTGCACACACATAAAATCAAAAATACGATATAGCTATTTAATGCGACCAAAAAGAAGTGTAGTGTTTCTGGATTAGGGTCGACCACACAAATCGGTTTCACGCATAATGGAGCGAATATTTTTCAATACATTTTTTTCCCAGAGAACTAAAAGCTGACATATTTCAACTACCAATAATAATAATAATAATAAATAAATAAATAAATAATAAATAAAGAAATAAAACAAACAATAAATAATACACATTCATTTTGTACACAATATGTGTACACCAATATCGTTTACTCCGTTATTTGTGTCTTGCACAGTAATATTTAGTTTAGAATTCTATTGTTCTTCAGTAAATATCATACCATTTATATAATACGTTGATAGCTGAACTATTGAACAGATTTATAATTCGACAACTGATAAGTTAAGTGGATCGTCTTTTTAAATTCAACCGAGAGTGAAGTTAATTTCAAAGTTTTACAATTATAAAAGTGAACTGTATTCAATGATGTTTTAACATAAATAAGATACTGCTGGATGGTTCTCGTATTTCAGGCCAAACTGTGTGTCAGAATTATAATATAATCGATGTTTTTTTAAATTATATTAATAGTTTTAATCCTTTTAACGAAGCAGGTTTTCAAACGGAAATCTGTGACAGATATATGGAGGTAATATGGTAGTAGTTATTAAATTGATTAAAATGTATTATTGATACCATTAACTTATACAGCCAGTGTAATCTGAAATATTTATAACGACAAACTAAAAAGTGCATATATTTTGTATTTCAAAATACTTAGATAAATTGAATAAAATTAAATTATATAAGTTTAAATGTATAATACTTTTGGAGCTTTCAACTGTAAACTATTACTTTATATTTGAACTATACAACTTTAAGTTATTACTTTTAAGTATAATTTATTTACTCGTACTGTAGTATGAGTCATACTATGTTTTAGGTGATGTTTTTTAAGTATCACATACTGCATATATTTATTAATGACTAATTATATTTGTAATTATCATTCAATTTAGATGAAAATATGATCGGTAAAACTTTTATAAAACTATATAAAATTACAAAAATTGATAAATTATTAACTTGTGAATTTAAAACTATAAATTTCATCTAAAATCGAAAAAAGATGGTATTTATTTTATTAGTGATATAAAATTGTTCATACTCTGAAAATATTTTAAAAATGATGAGATTAAAATTTGAAAAAAAAAAAATTAAATATTGACTTATTGCTTATTAAAAAATATAATTTATTAGATAAATTAAAATATTTAGAATAATGATAAAAGAATCCATCGATAAAGTATTAAAAAAACAAAACTACTCGTATTTACGTTTTAAGTGATTTAGTAGATTTTGATGAAAATAATTAACATTATTTATATTTTTGATTATATTTAATTAAGAAGAAAATGTTTATTTTTTACAGACATTTAATGAAACTAAATAAAATAAATAAAAATAGTGTTTCAACATATGGTTCGATTTCCAAAAAAAAAAAAAAAATAATAAAAAAATATTCTTATTTATCTTCCTGTACAGAAATAAATTTGTACATCAATCGTGTTGTTACAACCATTATATTCTTCAAAAATAATCATAAAATGTTTCTCAATAATATTTAAGTGATGGAATTATATGAATCTCCAAAGTCTTATTACTGTTTACATAGTATAAAGTGGAATTTGAAATATTATCATTAAAATAAATTCATAATTATTTGAAATCATATTTATAGACGTCTTTAAATCTGATCACAATATTAATTCAATAATGATGATTTTTATTTTACTTTACTCATTGGATATATTTTCCACCCCTCATCGCTAAGATCCTAACTACTTTGTGTATACTTGGTGACGTTCACAAATTATATACTCGAAAGGACTTACTACATGTATATGTACTCTTAGATATCGGTTGATTCTAGTTTCTCTAGGTATCCCTAACTTCTATTCTCAGCGATTGTAGTTTTTTTCTTAAGCCAATTCCTAATGCATTATATATATATTGTATATATTAATCAGCGGGAACTTTAGTCCATGATATTATGAAATTCGCATTAAAAAACAACTGTTCATTACCATGACAATGTACATTAGTGTCCAACGGGTCTTATTCCCAGTCCCGTTCCTGATTTAGGGCCAATTTAGATACGAACAAATCACATGATGATCTCTTGTCTCAGTCTGATATCATCGTTTCGTTCATAGTTTTTTTCCATTATGCATAGAATCGAATAATGAGCGAAATTCACCAGGACGACTGATAAGCGTCAAATCGTATATAACTCTTGGGGTTCTCTCGTAAATCTGTCCGAGTATCCGTCAACGTCGTCATGACAACAAGAAATGGCATAATATACTACAGCAAAGTTGTAGTCTACTCGATTGTAAAAGCAACAGTTTTATATGAAACTGTGTGTGTGTGTGTGTGGGTGTGTGTGTGTGTGTGTGAAAGAGTGTGAAATAGTGTAGTTAGTTATTCACTAGACAGTGAACGACGATCTTGACTGCAATCGAAAATGTTCTTGTTATTCTTAGCGGTTTCTCAAAATTGTAGCCAAATCATCCCAGATTAAAATGTTAATTGATTAAGAACACTTATTTCATTTTTATTGGTATTTATTCATATCAGGGAAATGGAATCCTTCTGAAAAAAAAAATAATAATAATATAATATAATTTTGAATATGTTTTAGAATTTGACATGCGTTTTATAAAACAAGTATACTCGAGATATTTATTATACTACGTAGGGCGCGATTACGATAACTTTAACGCGTTAATTCGAAAACAAAACGAAATTCATAACTTGTTTTCCATGAATATAACGTTCGAAACAAAGTACACGAATTAAAATCATGGTGAATTAATTACGTGCTTACAAAGCTTTATAATTATAGTTGTATAACGTTAAAGTTACACATTAAAACAGAAAATAGACATATATTTTGTGTAAAAATTAATACATGAAAATATGTAGTACAAACTTTTAATTCGAAGTACATTCGAATTACTGTATTTTATAAGGTGATTAATTACATATGGAAATTTACTACAAAATCAAAATTTAATTGAAATTGTACATTGATTCATACCGATATGACTAACAAAACAATTGGTTGACCAGAACTATCCTTACACTAAAAATAATCGATTGACCAAACAACGACATTGAAATGTCTATTAAAAAAAATATATACGTGATATGTCAAAATTATTGGAACTTTATTTCACCATCCAGCAAACTTAAAATGATCAAGAAATAGTACATAGCATTTAAAGGAACGATATGAAGTCATTATAAGAGTAAAATTGGGTAATGCTTCGTAACTCATACATCATAAATAAAAATCGATCTTACACGTGCAACAAATGCCATGTCATCCTATCGATCAGAAATATAATCCAAAACTGTAGAGTGTAACATAATGCAAGAGGCAGACATTCTATAGCAAAAGTATGGAAGAGACTCTCAGTGAAAACAACAGCGGAAAAATTTTAAACTTCCATAAAAAATTAATTTTATTAATACACTTTAACGTTGTTAAACCCTAAATCTAATTCGTAATTAAAATTTTTTCAGCCCTACATTAAATTTACACAGGCTAATAACCATAGAATATAAAGTTTTTATTAAATAATAAAAAATAAAAGTACTAATTTTAAAGGTTTGTGGAGTAGTTTATATAATAAATTATTTAAATATTATAAAATACTCTTCGAGATTTAAAAAAATGTCGAGTTTCTCATAATATTATAATTTTTTTTTTGTCTTTTCGAAGAATTGAGAATTGTTTATCATCGATTGAGTATCATGTACATTAACTTTTTGAAATATTCATTACTAATTTTTCCGTTTATTACAAAAAAAAAAAAATAAATAAATTATACAGTAAAGGTTCTACTTTTATTAATTTTTTCCCTTATATTCATATTTTATCAAAAAGTTCAGACAAGTGGAAAATAGAGTGAACGAAAAAGAAAAATTCGTCGATGTCGATCACGTCGAACACCCGTTAAGGAGGACATAAAACTTAATTAAATATCATATTGTTCATGGAGGTTGTAAAAAGGGGTAATTTCGTAAATTACACGAGCTGCCAAATCGTGCATTTTTTGAAAAAGCCAAATTGCTTTTAATTAAGTCTCCCTTCCATTTATTTGCAGATCCACCAATTGTTAAAAATGGTATGCGAATAAATATATCGGTATAATAAATATAACTGTTTTCACATGATAAACGATTACTATAAGTCTGTTCGGAAGTGTCATAAGTTATAAAAATTGCTTATGCAAATAAATATGTCAGTTAAAACTAGGGCTTAAAACCGGTAAAAGAACAGTAAATTTGAGAACCGAAAACCGATAACCACTTTTAGTTGTGGAATGCTGGAAGCAATTATTGGTTATCAGTAATCAAGGTAAATATATATTAACATCAAAGTGATTACCTCGTATTTTCAATCCCGGTTTTATAACCAAAATAATTAACGGTTTTTTCGTGGTATAAATATTTCAATTATGTCATGTTTACATTTTACTATTATAGTTAAATTTAATTTTCCAGCCAATTTTAAATATTTTTCCCCAGTTAATAGCCGTCGAGTATTGCTTATCTGCTGTGAATATCATATATATATAGGTATAACCATATTTTTCTTTAAACAATACATTATAAATACCGTCATAAACATCGTCATTGTGGCGCGCTGATTCCTATTACGAAATAGTTGGTGGAATAGAAACTTAGTCCATTTTGTATTATGATATTTTAACACTGTCATTTTAATATCTGCTCATCCAATTTTTGGGGTACAGTATTATATACAATACAACCAAAAACTTCTGTGGCAATGTATCAGTCTTAGTGTCATATTAGAAGATTATTATATTTAATTTCAGTTTTTTACAGTTACCAATAAGAAAATTATAACGATAAAATGTTTTATGCAATTTAGTTTTTTGATTATTATTATATTGATCATAATATGTTTTAAACTTTAAAGCAGTTTGAAAAAATAAATATTGAAATTGAGTGAAATCGACCAAATTAAATCCACGAATCGCCTAAATAAACGATTTTAAAAATATGATTAAAAATTGAAAAATATGATTTTTAAAAACCGGTAACGGATTACCAAAAACCTTATCATCGGCTTTTAAATGATTAACGGTTATTATAGTTTTTGAAATATCCTTAAAGAAACGGTTACCGGTTACCATAATATCAAAATTAAACGATAACCGTTAACTGATTTTAAAAAATGTTCAGCTCCTACTGGAGCTGATTACCCACTTTATTAGGAACGGTTTTAAGCCCTGATTAAAATACTTGAAGTATATATTAGATCCTCTGTAATAAACAGGTTTAAAATTGTATATCCTAACACAAAACACAATCAGGTCTCCGAATTTAAGAGTGTGAGCTTTACCAACCTTAATTTATTTCAAATTCATGTACATAATTGTTGAGATATCATAATGTAACGTTAAAATCTCATTAATAAAAAAAAAAAAAAATAAATAACACAAAACTATCATGAGAAGTTTTAATCATGCACGTTTCGTACAATTTATTACAGATATGATTATAGTTAAGTTGTGTACATGAAATAGAATGTTGTTTATAATATAACAAAATTATTTTAATTGAAATAATTATTTTAACTAATGTTTAAGTCCAAAAACTTGAAAACTTAAAAAAAAAAAAAATTAGTACTCCATGCATACATGTCGTATTGGATAAGTAAGTATCGTTAAAACAATGTATGGAACTCATAGTTTGATACGCGTATTACCGTTATCGTTATAAAAAAATTTCTGTGATCTTTAATTCTAAACATAAGTAAAATCGTTAAAATGTATTTGTTTAAATTGTACATTATTTAGAAATAACAACTTTCTTTTACTTTTTTGCAGCCAATCAAACAATATAGTAGTGAACTCTAATAAGTTTATGTGAATCAAAACCATAAAATAATAAAATTGTTACTATTTATATTACAGCATGAATTCTCCAAAAGTTTTCGCATCAGTTTATTCATCAGGAATATAATTTTAACCATAAAAAAAAATACGTATTTTTATTGTGCTGTGTACTTTGAAATATTTTAACGTTTTGTGTATGTACAAAATTTGTTCGTTCTAAAGACACAAATCAAATTAAATTCCTTATTTTTATCACAAAGGTATAGGTACCGTTATTGTTGTCATCCAGATAAAACAAATCAATTACAACAACGTGGTAAAAAAAAATTCCTAAAAGAAATTAACTTGTGCATGTGTTCAATCATAACACACAACAAATAAATAAATAAAATAATTTCCAATTAAAGATATTACATTTTTTCCTTAAAAATATTTTTTTATAGTCTTGGTTTGATATAAACGCTCATATATCAACAATTTGATATCAGTAAGGTAATTTTACTTAAAATTATCTTAGATTCTAAAAAACGAATAAAATTTAGATTTTTTTTTTTTGTCACTTAATAATTACTAACATTGTTCAACAAAATTTATTAGAAGGATTTCACTTTTGAAAAAAGTAAAGCAATGACCTTATATTTTCTCTCTTTTTTCTATTTTTCCTCTTTTAACACTTTTTAGATATTAAATCAGTTCCAGAAGTTTTATGACTCAAGTTTTAAGTTGTCACTTTTGGTTATCTTCGTAGTTTTTTTTAGCCAAAATAACCTAGAATATGATGATCAATTTTGATTCCAAACGGTTTTTATATTATTATTATTATTTTTTTTTTTTTGATAAAATTTGATATTTTATATTGCTTGATTTCTCGGAAATGTCCATTCTACATCAAACAATAAAATCTAATGTTGAAAAATCGGGTGATTAATCTGAGTCAATTATTTATAGTAAATTATTTCAATTTAAAACTTTCCAAATGTAACTTTCTGTTACAGAATAACATATCATTTTCACGATTATTGGCGATATTTTTACTTTTAATTTTCAAAATATTCAAATGCCTATTCAATACCAGAAATTTGATTATATTAATGTTGAATTAATATTAAATTTGAAATCCCATGGATTAAATTATACAATCGAACATATGAACCAATATCTTACCGTTATTTTATTTTTATAATTGTTTTTTTATAATAAAAATGACAATAACATTCTTATTCTCCGGCCGGCATAAGATTTAAGTCTCACAATCAAAATATTCTAGACTTCATGACAGTTGTTGCTTAACGTGTTTTTAATTTCGCAATGAAAAGATTAATTGTGATTATTCATAATAGAAATAAAGAAAGAGAATGATATTAAATGTAAAATTGTTCCTTAAACTTATAGATATAGTGTAGGTATCTTATATGTTTAGAATTCATCAAGAACTCCATAAATATAATTTTATATATTATTTTTGACCGTTATATGCGAAAATCTCAATTTTTTCTTGACATTCGATTTTCTGACCTTGAGATAAAAACATTCTCATTTAGTCGAATTTGGGTGGACGGAATTACTCGGTACGTTAAATAAGAATTCTTAGAACTTGTATCAAATGGTATTAAGGTGAAATTCGTTGATATTTTTTAGATATTTTACTATATATTTAAAATGTTTTATTAATTAAATTGACCCGGAAATTATCATAATCGCACTAATTATACTTAAGTCGCAACGATATGTATTAATTTTAAATGTTTTTTCTCGTGCATAGAAACTATGCCATACTCCCTTATTTTAGAATGTACTCGTATACGTTCTGGATAATTTGGGAGAAAGTAAATTCGACAATGAATTTTACATAGTGACCGCACAATAATATACGATTCCTGGCTTTTTAACTAATCTTATAACTATAATTATATTTTTTATTTGTGTTGACTTTAAATATGATGGTACGTCGTGATGAATTGTAATTTTATTATTGTACGGTTTTGAATTATTTTAATAATGTGTTTGGTTTGTCTGTGTAATACCAGTAAGTAACGATTAATATTATTGTTATTATTTTGCTTTCACAATATTACGATAATTGTTATTTTATTTTATTAATAGTGTATAATCCATATCGTATAAATAATTTCATATATTTTTCTATTAAAGTAGTCTCAATAGGTACTAGTACCGATTTTTCAAAATAATTTATTATCTAGTTATATTTAAAATGTTTGATTTACTCTACATTTATTATTTTGTATTTAATCATCACGTGAACACAGAATCTTAATAGTATATAAAAATATTAAATAAATTATCGAGGTATTTTTGATTGTACAAAATATAAAATGTAAATAAACCATGGATTGGTTTAAATGAGGATAGTAAATTTAATAGTTAAAGATTGGTTATATTTTAAACATTATTCTTGTACATGTTATTACATTTTAAAGACGGGGCAGTGAATTTTACGTATACATGAAGCTACTAAATATGACAAATTTTAGCTAAAAAAAATAAAATTAAAAATAAACTAAGTTCAGTAAACACTTAGTTAATGGTTATTATCCTAATGAAACAAATTATGTAGACTTGTAAGTAGTGCACTGCATGATTTGTACATTATTATTTTATTAGTTACGTATAACAACATTCAGGTAATGATTTTGCACTAAAATATGCATTTTGGTCACTAAAATTCATTAAAAATTATAATTTTACACTTAGATAAAATTTAATCACGTATTTGACATTATATCATGTAATTATACAAGTATATTATTTGCTTGAAAAATACAAGTCATATGATGTCACGTAACAAATTATGAAGTAGGTGAACAACCTGCTTACGGATCATTTGAACTACATAAATATTTTAAGTACAATCATAGGTAATTTGTATTTAAACATTCAATATTTGTTTTTGACATCATGTACTACATAAATGTACCAATTGAATAGCGTGTGATAAGTAATTTTTTTATTCGAATTTAGTTTTGAAATAAATAAATATTTGGATATTATATTACGCATTATAAAAGATAAACGCACAGTTATTTCTTAGGTAGGTAAATATTTGGTAAACTGACCGTTTGTATGATTTTTGGTGATTGCTAGTTTCACTTTGTGCTTGAAAGATTAATTAGAAAGTAGTTAGTTATCGGACAATTAGATGAACATGAGTCTATAAAGTTGTCAATAAATGCACATAGATGTTCTTAACAAGTTCCATGATCGTTTTATTTTGCGAGCTATGACTTAATATATTGGCTGAGAAACGGTGCACGAACCTCGTATAATTATGTACTTTATATGCGCGTACGTTATCCGTTCATAGACGTAGTTTTATATTATAACTTGAGGTTTTTTCCTTTTAAAAGTCCAAAGATCTATAAGGATCGATGTTTGTTAAAATTGTTCACATAAATCTCGTGAACTTAGCGGTTTTGATAAGTTTGAATAAGTGTTGTTGAATACCACAATAGTACTTTATACAGCATATTAACATTTTTCAGTACTACTACTACTACTACTACTAAAACTGTTTTGTTATTACTTGTATAATTTGCATTGTATAAATTATAAATAATATTCGTTTATACAGCATAAAAGTGGTTATTAGATTTACTGATTATTTTTCTAAAATAATTATTATTTTTAGTATTATTTTCCCTATAACTTTAACTTTAATTTAAAATTTATTTATTTATGTTGGCTATTATTGATATTTATATTGATTTTTTCTTTTATTAATGCATTTTTGTATTTATTTATTTTGTTGTTTTCAACAACTTATAGATTGCATGTCTTGCAGTGATTTATTTGCCACATTTTTTAAATTACTTTTTTTTCCTAAAATATAATTCGGATACGTATGGGATATTGATGTATTTAAATGTAATTTTAAGTTAAGACTATTTTTATTTAAATTAAATAAATCTTAAAAAAAAAAAGATAAAAATATTCATATATTTTAAGATTTTAATTTTATTACAGTCTCTTAACAGTTTAAATAATAATCCGTTTAAATTTAAATTTTAATGAAATTAAGGGAATTTATCAAAAGGCTCTTGTATCTAAACTTTTCCTACTATAATAGAAAAATACACTTGTAAAACAAGTTTTAACAAATAAGATTAAACAAATTATTACAAGATTTTAAATTTAGTCATTAAAATAAAAATTATATTGCTACTGTCTTAAAAATTATTTATTAGTTGTATATTTAATTACAAATATCTTTTTTTTTTTTTTTTTTATTAAAAATAAAGTATATTTACAATCTATACATAAGTGTATAATGAGTAAGTGTGGTGACAGTAGATCACCAAAAAATATCTAATTTCTAAACTTAAATTATGCCATTATAACATACTTCAATTTTTGAATAAATCAAATTGTATACAAATGTATTATTAATCTTACAAATAGGAAAATAGTATGATAATTCTTTTTAATTATAATATAGCAATAGCTAATTTTGATTAATATTCAAATATTAAAAAAAAAAAAAAAAAAACTAGAAGACTTAAAAATATTATAAAAATAATAGCATTTTTAAAGTTTTTACAATTTATCGTATAACCACAGATTACTTGAAATGTAGAACTCATGACAATATGTGGTATTGCGATGTATCGAGTGATGAGAAGAATGAGGTTACGTAGATACGATCTTTATATTACATTCTTATATAATACCTAATTGTTATCCATTTAGGGTGGCTCGGTGGATTTTACACAATGTCGTTTTCAGAAACCGAAAATGTTCTGTTTGAGGATTCGTATCGAGATTGAAAAAAAACACTGAACTCTACATTCGCTGATCTCGTGATTGCTATACGCCACACACACGCACACAGAGTACGTGACTGTTGAAAGCGCTCGCCTTTCATTTCATCTCTCCCAACTACATAACGTAAATACAACACAATGTGTCGATTTCATTATTGTCTTTTGTTTACATTTCATTCTATTGTTAGGTATGTTCAAAATTATTAAGTTAACTAAATTTATCGTCTGGTATGCCAAAGTCCGTAAAAAATAATGGCAGGAGCAGTTTGTTGTCCCCATAACATTGTTTTGCCATACTTTTGAAAGTTTCAATGTATAAATATCTATAAATAGTATAAAACAAAGACGTCTCGCGTTTGTCCCTACGTATGTTTAGATATTTAAAACTACGCAATGGATTTTGATTCGGGTTTTTTAATTGATAGAGTGATTCAAGAGAAAGGGTTTTTTTGTAAAAAAAAAAAAAAAAAGAGAAGATTGAAAACTCTGTCATTGCTCTATGTTTGTGGTGTGTTATCATGACAATAACATTAGATTGCTAATATTATAAAAAAAAAACCCCCATTAAAATCCGTTGCGTGGTTTTAAATATCTAATCATACACAGGGACATACGTGGGATGACTTTGTTTTATACTATTTAAAGATTTATTGAACTGAGTAGTGAGTACTTACTTAGTATAAAGTTATGTCTGGAAAACACCATTGTTCGAACATGGGTCGTAGTACAGTGAATGCCAAAAAAACATGTTTAACAAGATATGAAGAATCGTCAACGAAACGTGAGGCTCGCCTCAGCCAAGATAGGAATAGACATCCAATACAGAGAGCCAAAGAATCGTCCACAAAGACACATTGTAACACAGAACAAAACGAACAACCGAATAACCACAGATCTGTGAGAGTAACTAATTCATGGGTAAATAAAGAAAAATCTGCCATTAATTACGATCCTTCGATTCCTTACAAAGATGATTATATAGTATCAATAGGTGATATATCAGCAGTGTATAAACATTGCTTGGCATCGAAATTTAAGGACGAATCGAAAGGCATGTATTGCTTACGAGGAAAAGTAAAATTAGAAGAAATTATCCGAAATCAAAACAGTTCATGCGCAATATACACCGCTATAATAACGCATTTAAAATTACCTATTTCAAAAATAAGCAAGTTGTTGATGTTTTATGCTTTATATAAAGTATAAATATTATATTATATATAGTTGTATGCCTTCATATAAAATTCAAGGGCAAGAATATCACTTAGCTGGTAGGTAACTACCACATTGACTCGATTATCACAAATTTCTACAAATTTATTTTATTGCATATCCAAATAATACCCGTGCGGAGCCGGAACGCGTCCCTAGCTCTTATATAATCATAAAATAATAATATTAAATTTTTCAAATTTTTTTAATTTTTATTTTTTTTTTCATTAATGAGTTATGTTTTTTTTTTTTTTTTTTTTTTTTAAAAATTTTTTATTTTTTTTTATTTTTTTTTTTTAATAAAAATTGTATAATGTTATAAAAAAAATGTGTGTGTAAAGAGTTTTGTTTAATATTCTTTAAATAGGGATTAAACGACATATATAAACTCTGATTATTCATGGGTTTTTATTCTATCATACAATGAGACGTTTTTTGAAACATGTGATATATTATATTTCACCGATTAATATAACGTCGTGCAAGCAGATTTTATCCATCTTCAATAATGTACAGTTAACCAAAAAACTGCTTTATATACAACTTTGCTACATTTAATTTTTTACCTGGTGACATATACTGAAAAATTGACGTCCAAATTAAATATGCATAATATTATTTTATAATGGTGTTCAAATCGATAAAATTATTACAATTGTATAGTGAAAAACTATACAATCAATACATCAAATACATCAAATATGAATAAATAATATTTTGATATATTTTTTTTATTTTGTATTTTAATAATAATAAATTCAAATTTGTTTTCATTAATTAGTATCTCAATGATTTTATTATTTTTATTACTTTTAAATTAGATTGGTTCCAATGGCTGTGAAGTGCGTACGATAAAGGTATTATCATTGTTCTTTTATCTAATCGTAGTATACTTTTACGCCTCGACAAGTAGTTCGTATAACTTGCCTAATTATGCTGTCTCAACGAAACGAAAATTTTACCATTAACAAAAACTTTGAGACTATCTCACCTACAAACAAAAAATCAAGATTTCACAAAAGGTAGAAGACAAGAAAGCCATACAATTCACAAGTCCAAATCGTTAATCTGTTCTCGCTTAGTGCTCTTGATTTGATGTAGGTAAAACCCATTACCCAGAATCCCGGGTACCCGGGTACCCGTTTATCCGGGTAATACCCGATTTTGTGGGTAGTCGACGTATTTGGGTAGTAGGTACCTGATTATCTAAAATTTTCGGATACCCGATGGTTTTTGATATACGTAAACAGTTTAGCTAAGTCTTAACTGCTAAGAGGTAATCAGTATTAAATTATACATTACGCAATTATTCGAATAAAAAATATTAAAATATTTCTTCTTTTTAATTAACAAAATTACGTTTTAAAAATAAAATCTTTAGTATTTTATGTGAATGTTATAAGTGATATTATATTTCAATAATTAGTTTGTTCAAGTATAATATCGAATAACATGTTAAAAGCTATTGTAAAGCATATATTTGAATCTTGCAGATAACGGATATAGTGGCCTTATTCGTTACCTTTTATGTGTATAGATATGCAGATAATAATAAGTAATCACAATCAGTAGCTTACGTACGGGAGGGAGGAGATGTTCAAACCCTTCTCAGGGCCAAAAAAAAAAAAAAAAAGAAAATTGTGATTTAATTGATGACGTGTAATATATTCATAGTTTCATTGTTACGCTTTGAATTTAAAATATACAAAAATCAAAAATTATAATAATTGAATAATTATATTGATAGGTGTTTGAAAAGTTTTGTTAACTATGCTGTTTTTTTATTCATATGGATACTAATTTATTATAATGTAAAAGTAAACCGTTAATTGTTGTAAAAAGTTGTACAAAATAATATCTATTTATAGTATTTATCTGCACAACGAAAAAAAAAGAAAACGAAATTTATCATGTTTTAGAAAAAATATGTATTTACATACAAATCCCAGTTCTAGTAATGGGTATACAAACTATAACGAGTACCCGGGTACTCGAGTATCAGGAGCACTATTCTTGCTAACCGTGATGACGCCGTTGAGAATACACTTTCTAACGAAGTTCTAAACTTAAATACCGACTTTACACTAAAACTACCACCAGGTTACATTATAAATGTGAGTAGTATTTCCGTTTTCCTCTTTAATTCGATGTCCGTACTATACGTTGGATATTTCCTCTGTAAATCAACATTCATATGTTATTATCCGCACGCATTTCCATGTGTATTATAATTGCTCTATTATATAACTCGTACTTATGTCTCATTCAATGAAAATTAACGCCAGTTTTCGTATTTATCAGAAAAATGTTATTCGTCAGTAACGGATTTTTATTTGAAATCTCCACCCAACCACGTCACACGTTGACATCATTTCCAGCCTTTCAGATTTCGTACAACATGTCATCAGCATACACAACATCAAACGATTTTTACAAAATTTACCTTTGCCATTTTTTTTTGTCGATATTAAAAAACCAACTACTTGGACATAAACGAGGTTGAATTTTTTCTGAACATAAAAATAGTAGTATAAAAACCACATCGCCCAATGGTCCACCACAGTGCCACATATGTCAGTCATACCTGGAAATACTACCCACATGATCAACATGGCATTATATGTGGGTAAGATCCTTCTAAATATTAAGTTCGTCAAAAGTATAAAAAACTAAAATGTTTTATCCGGCCAAACAGAAGAGATCCTTTCATATTTACACCTTCAGTCAAAAATAATTCTTTTTCTAAACCTACTTTTAATACTACCTTCACCTATCCATCATATGTTCATATCACTTCCTCTTGTCAAAATCATACTTATTTTTCTTATAATATTGAAACATTCATTTCATATCCGAATTTACAAATGTTATAAAGCCCCTTCATTTTCCTTCTTACTGCATTACTAAATAAAAACTAATTAATTATTTATTTATTTATTTATTTATTTAAACGGGTAGAACCAAGTTACAATTTTTTATAATTAAATACGATTTTGTGGACTTAAATCTATTAAAAAGAAATACAGTAAATAGTATATGCATGTATATATATATATATAAATAATAATATTAAAAACTATAAAAACAATATAAAAATATAATTTAGATAATAATAATATAGGTAGCAGAAATAATTTATAGATACGCAATATGGTTACAAAAATAATCAAAATAAGGAAAATTAAATAGATCTATCTGGACGTCATTAATTATTTTAATTTTATTTATTTCGTATGGCTTTTAACACAAATCAACTTAACTATCAAACTCTAACTAAAATATAAACTAAAACAATACAAAACATAATATAGATATGAAGCTATAAAAGTATAACTTACAATAGAACTATAATAAGTCAAAAATCATAAATAATAATAAAGGTGAGTCGTTCTTACGATGTGGGTTCATAAACAGATGTCGAGGTTCGTAATCCAGGTAATTGCTTCGGGTGTCACTGCATGCAGGCCTTCAAAACCTTGGTTGAATTTCCTACCTTGGCAATCAACTACTATATGATTTATTATTTGTTCCCCGTTTCCGCAGTCACATACTGGGTTATCTTGGAACTCCCACTTATTTAGGAGGTAACCACACCGACCATGACCTGTACGCAGTCTATTTAACGTGGACCATGTACAACGAGGAAGATTCATTCCTAGAACTTCATTATTAGGGTCACGTAGTAGCTTCATATTTAGTGCTGTAAAGCTTGCCCATTCTTTTCGCCATTCCTCGGCGCTATCAAACCCTAAGCTTATCAGTGTTCTGGCGTACTCAACAGGTGGGCTTCTGGATTTTAATCGTTGATTAGGTGTTTGAAGCATCATCTGGTATAAAAGTGAATTCTTGTAATCTACTGATTTCTTAATGGTTTTTACGAGTGCATCTTTCCTACGAATGTGAGGTGGTTTAATATTTGCCAGTGCCGGTAGCCAATGCAGTGGTGTAGATTTAACTGTCCCGCTTATTACTCTCATTACGCTATTGAGCTGCGTGTCTATATTGCTTACATGTGTGCTATTACACCAAACTTGGGACCCATACTCTGCTGTACTATAAACTAGGCTTAATGCTGCTACCCGTAAGGTCCTTGCATCGGCACCCCAGCCTGTTCCAGCAAGCATTTGTACCAGGTTAACCCGGGACCTGATCTTTTTACTGAGGGTACTTAAATGTTCATTAAATGTAAGTGAGCGGTCTAGCGTTATACCCAAATATTTAGGCATATAATTATGCTTTATACTTATACCGTCAAATTCAACCTCAAGTTTGTCATGAGCTTGTCTGTTGTTGAGGTGAAATGCACAAACCTCTGTTTTACTAGGGTTTGGCTTTAGGCGCCAATTGCGGAAGTATGTTTTCATTAGCTCTAGGTCTTTGGTTAAGGTTGCACTGCCGTCTTTTATATCTTTACACTGGAACGCTATTGCTATGTCATCCGCAAATTGGAACTTAAGCCCTTCTGTCACTGGGATATCGTACATGTAAAGGTTGAACAATGTTGGGGCAAGGACTGATCCTTGAGGGAGCCCATTATTCACTGTCCTCCACCTGCTACCTTTATTACCTAAGTAAACTTGGAAACGTCGATTTAAAAGGATTTCTTCCAAAATCCATTACCTTACTACAATTGATAACCTTACTAAACTTGTACAGCAATCCATGTCTCCAGACCGTGTCATACGCAGCGGAGAGGTCAATGAAGGCTACGCTGGTTTTTAACTTCTTCTGAAAGCCGGCTTCAATAAGTGTTGTTAAGGCGAGGACCTGTTCATCGCAACTTCTGTTGTTTCTGAAGCCCGCTTGCTCTACCGGAATAATCTCGTCAATATGAGGCTGTATTCTCTCCAAGATAAGTCTCTCCAAGATCTTGTATGGGATGCTTAGCAGTGAGATTGGGCAGTAGTCTGCAGCCTCGGTTCCAGACTTTCCCGGCTTTAGAAGTGCGATAACTTTAGCCCTTTTGAACTGTTTTGGAATGTTTGTTGTGTCTAGTATGTCACTATAGAATCTAGCTAGCCACTCCCGTACTCTGGGACCAGCGTGTTTAATGAATTCGAGGTATATCCCATCAAAACCAGCTGCCTTATTTAATTTGGTTTTGCTTAAGGCTTTATTAACCTCATCAAGTGTGACCATTGTATGTTGTTGTAGTTTTTTCTTTTGACGTCTGAGCTCTGTTTTTATGGTCCTACTGTGAACCTTGCATGATTGTGTTTTGCCCATCTCTATAATTCTCGATACCACCTCATTTGCACTCAGAATTTCTTATTTCTTCTTGCTGTGACTGTGGTCTCCTAGTCTCTTCATCAGGCCCCACGCTTTATGACTCGAGTGAGTAAAGTCTAATTCCGCAGTAGTTTCACTCCATCTCTGTTTCCTTATAGCATTTAGCCTACCAATGAGATCATCTGCTATAGTGCTGTTATTATTTTTCTGAAAGTCTTCAAATAATTTTGTACAGTCTTCATCCCAGCCAGGTATGTAAAGTTTCCTAAAGCCCCTAGGGATGTGTTTATTCGCTACCGATTTGATAGCTCCCACAAATCGATCATAAGAGCTAGCTTTAGGCGGGATCCAAGAGATTATATGGTCTAGTTCGTTTCCATAATCGACCCAGTTAGCCTTCCTAAAATTCCAACGTGGTTTAGGTAAGGATCGTATCAATGGGATCTGTAGTCCGTAGTTCAGCAATATCGGACGGTGCTGACTATGTTGGAAATTTCCCAGGATGTGTCTCGTTACCATAGTGTTGTCGCTTAAGGAGGTCCTAGAAGCTATGCTTAAGTCCGGAGTATAGTCTTTTAACCACCTTGCTGACCGGAAAGTACCCCTATCTTTGGCGTTATATATGAGTTTCATGTTGTGTAGTACCATCCATTCCTGAAGTTTGTTTCCATTAGCATCATTTTCGTCGTACCCCCATTCCAGACTGTGACTATTAAAATCGCCTACGTATAAGGCAGGATATGATCGAATGTTTTAATTGTGGGGGACTTCCATTGGGTGTTAGGTGGCTTATATATATTAGCGACAGTCACAGTCCCTATGAGGGCTACCAGTACATGGATGTCATCTTGGTTATCTTCGAAAATAATCCGGCACGTATCTATATCTTCTTTAATATATGTGGCCACACCGTATTGTTTATGGTGTATCGCTCCGAGTAGCAGGTAGCCTTGTATGAATCCCCTTTTTCCTATATCCTCATCGTTTAATGTGTGGGTTTCTTGTAGTGCGATTACATCGACCCTTTCTTTATTCATAATTTTTGACAAAACTTCACATTTTGATTTTGAAATTCCTTCAATATTGAAGTGGCAAACCCTGAGGTCGCCACCAATACTTAGCGTTAGGTGGTCCTTAAAAGGACCATTTTTATTTGTCATCGCTGACAGTGGCGTTGATTTGGGTTGCTGGGTATCAACGCCTAGTGGTGGTATTGATACGTTAATTTTATGTCGAAATCACATACAACTAAACGCATGCAGGGAGGGCTACGAGCAAGCTACCACCATCCTCCCCATTATTTTCATTAATCTATTAATAGGCGAATAAAGTGCGTAATTAGTTCTTTGAAATTGAATGTAAAAAGTATTTGCAGATCTAGTTCGAAAATGAGGAATATTAAAATTTAAGCAGCTGAGTAATTTGGGACAATTTAAAAAACCATTTACTATTTTATATAAAAAAATCAAATTAATGATTTTTCTCCTTACAGCAAGACTGGTCATATTTAATTGGTTTAATAACGGTGTATATTGTGAGTGTAGTTTACGTGGTATATTACATTTGTAAGAGATTAAATGAAGAAAAAATGATTTTGAATAGCTTCTAAGTTTTGTATAAGAACAACACTAGAGGGTGACCATACGATCGAGTTGTATTCCAGAGAAGAATGCACTAGAGAAAAATACAGAATTTTAATGCATCGGAATTAGTAAAATCTTTACAAGTTCTATTAATGAAACCTAATGTAGTAGATTTTTTTTTTTTGTTATGTTTAAATAATGTTTATTGAAAGAAAAAATTAAGTCAAATGTAACCCCAAATGGCAAATTTAAAAAACGCGTTGAAGTACAACATTATTTATAGTATAATCATTAATAATTCGAAAGCGAGACCTAGTAAACGACATTACTTTGCACTTATCAATATTTAATGGTAATTTGTTTAAATTATACCAAGTAGATAGTGTATTTAGATCATTCTGAAGGAGAGAATGTGATTTAATTAAACGAAAGATTTTCATATCATCGGTAAAAAATAATTTATTAGAATTGGGAAAATGTAAATAATTTATGAATAATAAAATAACAATGGGGCTAAGTGAGATTCTTGAGGAACGCTTGATGGAATGTTGAAAAGAGAAGAGTGAAAATTTTTTAATTTGACAATTTGCATTTTGTTGGTTAAGTAGGAAGTCAACCAAGACAAAAAAGGGTCAGGAATACCGATAGAATACAGCTTAATTGAGAGAATATTGTGATTTATTTTATCAAACGCCTTTGCAAAATTTGTAAAATTTACATCTACTTGATAACCAGAAGCAAAAGCATATAATACATATTTTCGAAAAATTAAATGATTAGTCGTTGTTGACTTGCCTTTCAAAAAACCATGTTGGTCATCATTAAGTAGCGAAGTAAGTATAGGATATATTTTTTCGTAAATAATGAATTCAAATAGTTTTGGAATAATTGAAATAATATAAATAAGCCGATAGTTGATTATATTAGTTAAATCTCTTCCTTTATTGATAGGTTTAACAAAACTAATTTTCCAATTAGATGGGAAACAACCACTAGAGAGGGATACGTTATATAAACGTAATAAAGGAACAGTTAAAACGAATTTACAGTTAATAAAGTACAGCTAGAAATCATGTCAGGACCAGGACTCGTTTTATTAGTGATATTTTCTAATTTATTTAGGACGTCTATATTGCTTAAAGTATATGAGTTGAGATTTACTTCAATTAAATTATGATTGGTGGATAGCTGATGAGTATTTAAGGTAGAAGAAACTTGATTTTCATAGACGCTGGAAAAGTAATGAGCAAAGCATTCCATAATATTCTTACCCCAAATAAATAAATCATAGTGTTTGGAAGTGTCAAATACATTTTTTTATGGTTAAAGAATTTCCAGAATAATTTAGGATTTGTTTTAATAGAATTCTGAATGTTAAAAATATAAATATTCTAATCGATTTTGGATTGCGATTTTCACTTAGCATGTAAAAGAGAAAATTTATTGTAATTAATTTGCGAAGTAGATTTTTTGAACAATATGTGAGCAATTTTTTTCTTATAAATTAAATCTTTCAAAATTGGGCTGAACCATATTGGATACTTATTATTAAAAAATGTTTTTTTTTAGTACAGTGAGTATCTATAATCTCATAAATAATATCATAATTTTAACATTAAAATAATTACTTAAGTATGGAAATAATTTACAAGAAATTATTAATGATATCATTGCGGTTTTTTTTTTTTTTTGTTTCGATCAAGTCTTTCTACCCACAACAGCATATTATTAAGTCGTAATTTGAAGGTGATATAAAGAAATATACTTGTTTTACGGATAAATTAAAAAAAAAACATTTTGAGCGATGGTTACTTACCACTATATATGACTTATTGAAATATATTTAATTTTAAAACAAAAATTTTAATTTTACTAAAATAAAGTTACATTGTTTTAATTATATAATATAATATACAGTTTCATTAAATCGAACATTATTTAATTATTTTGGATCAAACCACAATACCACAGTTTCGCCGTATTATATTACAAAAAGAACAAAGCCACTAAAATTTGTATCATAACCACGAATTAATCATCATAGAGTACAATTTCATATTTTGTTAATACATAAATTGTCATGGTAACATTTATAATATAATGAAATAAGTAAAAATAATATGATCGTGTTTTAATAATTTATCAATGAAAAATTGTGCTCATGTATTATATTGAAATCGAATATTTCAAGTACCTATAAACAGATCAAATTTCATTAAAATAATTCAAAAGTATAAAATGTCTTTAACATAGTAACTAATATCGTTCATTAATTTTTATTTAACACAATGTAATGGATTTTTGTGGTTTTTGTCTTTTGTGTCAAAATTTAGTACTCAAACAATCATATTATTTTTCATTTTTTTTTTTATTATATTTTTTAGTTTATAAATTAAGCTACATTTTTTATTTGAATCAGTAATATTGACTTAAATTATTAAAACTATAATTTTTATTTTATTGATATTTTCGAAAGAAAAGCTGAAAAAAAAATAAAAATCTCAACTTTCTGTAAATAAATTTATAGTTAACGATATTATACGTATTTAGTAAAAATTCAAATTTATAGTATTAGTTATTAATTAATAATAATTAATTAATTTAATTTTGTTGAAAACCAATTCCTAATTTTTTTTTATTTTTTTTTTTATAACTTTTCTCCGTTTTTTCAATATTATTGAGAAAACTATTGGAAAGTTCATAAAATATTTCCACCTATTCATCGTAAATAGTATCTTATACTATTTATTTGGTGATTATCGAAATAATTCTTCTAGTTAAAATCGTAATGAGCAATATAACCAAATGCTATTATTATTATGATAACCATAGTGTGAATAACATTATATACCGTAAATGACGATAGGATTTCTATTCCATTATTGAATCTCGTTTAAATTGGCCAAGAGCAATGTGTAGCGTTAGTCGTTTGAAAATTTTCTTAGTGGACGACGCCTTTGATCAGTTAACATCCGTTTAACTGATCTCTCCCTGCAAAATTTCAAATAGCATTCAATCGTTTGGCGAGAGTTTTAATTTTTACTAATCTTTGAATTATTACATAGCATTTAATTTGGGAACTTTCGCAACGTTTATCTCCTTGTATTCATATATATATATATATATATATATATAGTACATATACATTGTAGTACTTATGGTTATACGATTTTATATATTTATGATGATAAACAAGCTATCAAAAATTTGTACTCTCAATCAGTTATAATTATTTAATTGTTTTGTATGACGTTTCATAGATCTTTAGAAATATCAGTTTATTTATTTATTTCTAAGGTATGATACAAAACTTCATTCGTTTTACGAATGGGCGATATAATAAAAAAAAAGAAAACTTTTTTCTTCTAAAGTTCATTCGAGCTGTATACATTGATCGACTTGAAAAGTTATCACTGGAATCCTGAACAACGATATATTCTTGCAAAAAAAAAAGTGGTATTTCTTTTTATACCTCTTTCTTTGTAGTCCAAATAAATAAGAGTTATTTGTTGAACTTAAAATGTAATTTTGCCAGTAAAAAAATAAGGTAATTGAATAGTGACTTTGTTATTGAAAAAGTCGTAATCGAGTGTAGTCCAAAATAATGTTCAAAAATTAATTACAAACCAGTAATTTTAGAAAATATTAGATATTATTTTAAAAATTAAATTTTTACTTTTTTGGAATACAAACTTGTTTCATACAATTTTGCGGTGAGTAAATATTACTCTTCTGGAAAACATATGATAACGTTCAAACCTTGTATGAACTTTAGAATTTCTTATCAAGTTGTAGAAGTGTCGTATATTCAGTGAATGCACAATAAGGCTTACATAATATAAGAATTTTAAAAGTTTGTTAGGTTTTTACTATTGCAGGATGCTTTATCCTTCTGTGAGTATACGCAAAATCTTTAATATAAATCATTAGCATTCATAACTTAAAATAATTATTTTATATTTATTAATACTCTTTCAGACCGAAATAAAGTGATTATATAATACAATGACTTATACATCACACAATGATTTAAAAAAAATAAATAAATAATTCTTTAGATATATATTATAAATCATAATGCGTATTATTACAAACTCAACATGAAATCAAGCAGGTCGTTACAATTTATATTGAATATATAATGTACATTCAGTTCATTAGTATATAATTTCAATTATTAAAATAACAAGAAGAATTCGAATTTGACGTTTTTGTATATTCTAACAATAAAGATGATTATCTTAAATCATTATTGAAATTATTTTATTTTGAACTCGAATATCGGTATTTAAATTATATTATATTATATATTCATTTTATTTTGTTTTTAGTGCACGTACTATTTTTTAAAAAAATGTGAGTATCAATATTTTAAATTGAACGAAATAACTTCCTTGTTAAACGGTACATAAATAATTTATAAAAATATTATGTCATTATAACTATTTTATTTAAGTATATTCTAATTGGTCTATAACTATAAATATATTGCCGTAAATACATATTTATAATTTATTGAACACAATAACTAGAAACGGTGTATATGCATAAGATAAGCATTAACATATTTTTATAATATAAAAATCATTCGATATGATATTTTATATCAATATATTTATTCACATGTTTTACATATTTTTCTATAGTATGCGCAAAGCCGTGAGTAGATAAAACGACGATGACTATGTATTGGCAGCATATATATTATATTCTACTCATTATTTTGTGTTGGATAGAATGAATTTGGCGGGTGACTTAAGTATGTATGACTTAAGTGTATAATATAATAATAATAATAATTTTAAATTTTAACGGGTTCGACATGTGGCTATAATTTCAGCGGTTGAAATAATATTAAGTTTATTGTTCAATTTAAAATTATGATGATAAAACAATACGTTGTGACGTAATTCAAACAGAATACAATTAGCCGTAGTCAATGTTCATTAATGAGTTGAAACGGGGTGTATGGTTATTACACAGAATAGTAGATTGAAACAATTTTAAATTTTTAATTGTTTTTTTTATTTTTATTTTTATTATGGAGTCGCATTGATTTCAAATATTTTAAGAGCACGGTTGTTGTAGTAGTTTATCGACGTTTATTCAAACGAACGTAACTATATTATTCGGGTTTATTCATCGGTCCTTGTCGCTCACATTATTCATCAATCGCGTACAAGTTAAAATAACACGTTTTTGTATCACGTTACATGGTATCGCTGAAAAATATTTATTAAGACAAATGTTGACATAAATTTACAACATTTCTACAGATTGAGAGTATTACTACCAAAGTTGTTTTTGATAAAATATAAGATTCGATGAATTAATATTGTGTAGGTATTTTTAATATCAAAAACTTTTCTATCTGTTTATATTTTTTTTGCATTTCATCTATCAATGAAACTATGTTGAAGTCACTTAATTATTAAATGTGACTTGGGAGAGAAAACGATTTTACGATTCCTTATAATGGAAGTTGTCAAAAAATCATCAAAAAACAATCATGAAAATAAAACTCACAACAACAGATGAAAATAAATGGGAAACCGTTAGCTATATAAATCCAGTATATTCTAGGTTCCAAAAAATATAGTAACCGATTTCGGACGTCCGGTATAGTATAAGTAGCAGACACAGACTGTTTGACAGCCGGAAAAATTTATGCCAACACGTCTATAACCTTCCTGACACATTCGGTAGCTCTTTCAAATTAATTATGTATCGCACGATGGGAGGAGGGTCTGTCGGTTTGAAGGATATCCAAGGACCATTGGAAAATCCGAAATGTTCTTTTTGGTTTGATTTCCTCTTATTCACCAATACTATGTACACTACACCTGTCACTTTAGACAATGACAATTTTCCAACTCCTCTCCTCTAACCCATTATACCGACGCCGTATTGAATGGAAATTAAACAAAACAAAAAATATGTATAATAATTTATGTGCATATTTTGACCTTATAAGTTGTTATGAGTGACATTTGTTCAAAAAAAACCAAGTGCGTGGCCTTTTATGAAATATTAATTTATTTTTGAAACAACGATGGATTCAGTAATTTATTACTCGAGACCGCGACACTACATCGCTATGTTGTTATTATAAACGAGTTATTTAAAAAATGTAATGTCATATTTACGATGGAAATATTAAAGATCTGATTCATATATTATATCATAAAACTGAAAAACAAAAAATCCTTTAATAAAAAGGAAAATACCTATGGTATTTCAGTGTGAACTCAACTGGCTTAGCTCCGATTTTCGAAAGAAATATATTCAAAATAAAAGTACAAATCTATATTTGAGTCAGTAAATATCAGCATGATGTAATTAAATATTAAGACAGTTAAACACAAATTAGACGATTGATTGAAATGTATATTTTATTTTGTTATAGATTTTTACATAAAATATTCGTGATGTAGATGGTGCAATATGTTGATGTCAAAAATCTAAATATGGTGAGTGAGAATGATTGTATTATATTTAATATATAGTTGACTAGTATATTTTGGACGAGTCGAAAGGTTAATATTTTTATTAATTTAAATTATTTAATTTATTTAATGTGACAAAAAAATTTAACAAAACGTTTTTGTTTCAATGAAAATGAAAAATGTCATCATGATGAATAGAGATCGCAGGTAATTAAAACTATAATGTTAATAATAATTTAAAAAAACTAACTGTTCAATTCGGCAAATTATAATATTATAAATATTTTAATGGCTTTATACTAAGAATATTAGTTTCCAAAATTACAGAGTCAATAACAAATTACATACAATAAAAGTAAATTTTTTGAAATTTTATATTTTATAGAATACAATAATTGTGAAAAGTATTTCTTTAATTTTATTTTTTATTAATAGTACACTTTTCAAACATAATGCAATAAAATTACTAAATTTTTTGGCTTATTAATTCTAATAATATACTAATAATAGGAATGACTAGAAATTATTATATGATAAAAAAGAAGGTGCTCATTTACATTACTTCAAAATAAAGAGAAAATAGGGTATAAGGGAATACTAAATATAGATGTACAAAATATATTTAGCCCAAATTATTTTGGAGATTTGCAATTAAAGGGTTAGGATGGTTTCATGTGTTATTGTGGAACTCTTTTTAATAGTTCAGGGAGTGATTGTGTTACAGAGAGTGGTTACTCACATAATATGGAGCACCTGTTATAAAGCTTAGATTAATTGAACGATTGAAAGGTAATGATGTTGGACTTTTTTGGTCATCCCCAAAGTTTTATACCATACGAAATGGCTGCATATATAATTTATTTATATTCTATAACATTAATTTTTTTTTTTTTTTTGTATTTTTAGTATATTAGAACATAGAAGATATTTCAGAGTACGTAGGCGTAAGTATAACAATTTTCATTTATTTCTCGTGTATTTTATTATTTTATTTGCTACAATATTCTGATATGCACTTTATTTTTTTAACCAACTACTCATGTTACAACTGTTAATAAAATATCTATTATTTATAACAATCAAAGTTACAATAAAATATTACATTTTCCATTGTTTAACGCGTATACATTTTATATGATACTGTAGGTGGATTAACTGTCGTTTAATTTTTACGACTTTAGTATTCAAATTATAGGCATTGTTTATAAATATTTTTCTTATGGAAAAAATATGAGGCTAAATAAGTGAATAATTTAAAATATAATACCACTACTTTTTTTTTTTCCATTGTTGAATCGAGAACCGAGTGGGAGCCGTTTATCACATTACTGCACATTCGGCTCCCATCGTTTATTGAAAAAAAATAATTACACGTTTCAA
Source organism: Sipha flava (assembly GCF_003268045.1). Lineage (NCBI taxonomy): Eukaryota > Metazoa > Arthropoda > Insecta > Hemiptera > Aphididae > Sipha > Sipha flava. The sequence continues at coordinate 960,336 of NW_020271856.1, read as the reverse complement.
TAGTTCCATCGATATCCCAACCAATACACCTTAGTTGTCTAGGAGCATCAGGTGGGTATCTCAATGTCCTTACAATAAATATTTACAAGATTGCTTTAGGCAATTTTGTACATGGTATTTTCTCGACCTGGTGTCCAGAATCAGAAGGTCTAGAATCCCATTCTGGCCCAGTTATTCGCAACTCGATATCCAGAACCCGTCAGCCTGGTTATTACCACTACTTAGATCGTATGTAAATTATGTATAAAATATTTTATTTTTAAATGGATACGGCGTATACGTTATGCAATATGGCTACATGCATGTCTTCTGAACATTATTTACAGTATTAAAATATTGTATTGCACCATTACATTATTATATGTTAAATTAATTATAATTTATAATTAATTTAAAACGATATTATCTTTTCTTATCTTTCAAAAGTGTTTATTTTGTAATAGTATCGAAATGTCAATAGACTTTATTCGGACCGTTATATTGAGTTAATATAATAATATGACGTTAAATGTTATTGAGGTTTGATCACATTCAGTATAAAGTATAAACAAATTACACGAGTATTCGGTTTTTGGATGCTTATTCGTTTGGTATGATAAGTAAAAAATTTAAAAACCCGATAAGTTTTACTTTTTCATAATTTTTCTTTCTTTTAATCCCTATTATTCCTTATGACTTGATGTTTCGACGTGTTTCATATTTTTCAACGTTTATTTTCCATAAGATCTCAATTGCTTTACATTTCGATTAGATCACCGGACGTATTATTGTTACGTTCGTGAAAACAATATTGTACATGGTGCCTGCACAACAATACGTGATCGACTTGTATGCAAATTGATATTCATGGCCTGATACACGTCTATATGCACAGTGGTTGCGGCTTATTAGACTCACATTAGTACCAGACCATTTGATTTGATCAAACGAACGAGTAAACAAAGTGAAAGGTTATAAACATTTTTACATATGTAAAATTATTAAATAATTTAATAATATTTATTGAGATTTAAATGAATATATAATAATGAAAATAATGTAATTAATTATATTTAATTAAAAAATTTAAATACATTTTTACCCATTTCATTTTTGACATAAAACTAAATAGAGTTTATATAGAGTTTTCCTGTATTCGATAATTTTTTGAAATCATGTTCGTTTAGGTTTTATACTGCTTTAACACATTAGAATTGTTTTTATGTTAAACTTCTCTGTGTAGACCTGAAGTGCTGCTAGCATCTGTTTTGTTGATGGTGGTTTCTCATTCGGTTCATTTTCGTCTTCTTCGTTATCATTAGCTACATACCCTCTTTTTCGTTTAGAATGAACTTTACCAAAAATGACTCCTTCGGTTAAGACTTCGGTAGTTTGAACCTCTTTGTCAATTTTCATCGATTTGTCATACATTTTGGCTAATGGGTCAATTGGTTTTACAACAAAGGCTTCAGTTTATTTTGAATTTATATAAAATCGTGAAAAGATTATTTATAACATCTACGATACCGATGAAATATCAGTATCATACATTTGTGTCATATAGACATCCGTTCTATTTTTGTTATTTATCATGTTATTAAATTACGCCTCTAACCGGTGTAGTAAGTCCAATAATCGAATACTTGCTCTATATGTTAGTATATGTGAAAATCGGAACTGGTCTGTTGATTCCAAGAGATGAATGAGTCAATTAACCACAGGTCCATTAAGCTGCGATCACTGTAAACATATTTAACTGTAATACGATGAAAAAATGGGCAAGTTAACCGGTTAACTGCAGTGTGACAGATTTTATACTGAATGTGACCATGAATAGTGATATAACGTTATAGTTTCGACTTATTGGGATAGTTACACGGTTGCGGTGGTATACCCACGGAATATTATAGATTGCTAAAATGTTTTACGACACATTACCATCACGTGTATTATATTATATACATATATATATATATATATATAAACCTATAAATTCCAAACAGCAGGTGGACTGTATCATAATACAATAATAATTCGTCGGCGGATGTGTTTTACGCATCTCGAGCAAACGTTGCCTGCGTTAACGACCGCACGTCAACTGTTATTTTCTCTTTTCTCCGACAGCGGCTGCCATAAAAGATCTATTTCCATATTTTATATTCGATATGCAAAGATATATATTCTATTGTGAGTTGAGTGAAAAGGTGTATAACTGTAGTTTCAATATTATTTTAACCAATTAAAAAATATCCGTTAAGAAATCGTATCAAAAACTTTTCTGATTTATTTTAACCGGAAGGAATCGAGTCTGTTTTCTCTCCACTCGAAGACAAATAAATTCTTTAAAAATATGAGACTAACAAAATACTTGATTCCTTCCTGTCAATTCACGTGATTCGCTGCTGTCAAGTGTAACAATTCTGAAAATTCACAGCATCAAAAAGCTATTTATTTATTTATTTGTCATAATGTCAACGCATAAATATTTTTTTTTTCTAGATCTCAAAAGGAATGATTTTAATTAGTTGACATTTTACTTTTTCTTTTTGACCGATACATTTGTTAACTTTGCAACCAGAACACCTACACTTTTTGAAAAATCCTCTTATTTTTCTTAATTTTATTCGTGGTATTGGGTACATACAATCAAGTACGCGACTGTATTGTATATCATTTTGTCGAAGACAGCATTCACTCTGATCATGGAAAATACAATTTTACATATAAAAGAGCTTAGTCATACTTATAAAATGTATTGGGTGTGTGTCATCGTATAACGATTGTGACAAGATTTCAGCGGACGAATATAAATTTGCTATTGGAAATACGTCGCATGCGCATATATATAAATACATGTTTTCCATTTGAATAACTAACCATGTACACCCATACGTATATATTTAAAGGACCTTAAAGGACTTAAAGGTCAATTTAGGCGTGTCTTTCAGAAGGAACATATACACAATGTAAAATGGTAGGTAGGGGGTACGGCTTGGCTACGACTTCTGAACTACAAACAACGTTCACTGATACGTCTTTTATCCAACGTGGCGCGAAATTAGCAGCTGGCTGCACACGTATATAACACACACAATCCCAGACACACATACATGTAAATATATGTAAGTATATTACATACATATTAAATATATGCAAGATTGGCCGCGTATATACTCTTATGAAAATGTCATGTATATACACCAATGCGATTGGATCAGGTTAGTTTGAATTAAATAATCCGTTTCCATAACTCTTTTATCAAAAACAAACAGAAAATCATCCTTATTTCGGATTTATTGAATCAGAGCGAATTATTTATTTAAAATTTAATTTAACGTGCAGTGTTTAACAAAATTACTTCTTGGAAACACAGAGTTTATAGAGATATTTACTACCAAAAAGGTCGATCATATCCTTATATTTTATTATTTTATTTTGTAAACACAAAACATAATCTTCGACTATAGGGCACATAATATAATTATATGATATAAGACATAAGTTGGATTGCGTAAAAACTATAATAAATAACATTGTTAGAGGCTAGGCATGTAAATATAACTAGTCATAAACAAGCAAAACCAATGGTATTATAATACAATTTTAATAACAATGAGACGGATAACATATGTTCCTGGATGACGGATACGCCCAGAAGTAATTGAAATGTCTATACATATCCAAGCACATGGATATAATATCAAAAACAAAAAAAAATATTATGTTGATTCAGTTAATACAGTTTAATAAATATCTATGCGTATTAACTTTTATTTAACGTTTTACAGCTTAAAATGTTTCTGTCCAATTCGCCCGACTGTACCGACTGATGTGTATGAAATATTCAGCCGTACTTATATCTTATAACTTGATCGATCAGTAGTTCATTCATATTTAGAGAATATGGTTGGAGAAACCGGACCTAACGAGTTCTAGTTAAAAAAAAAAAAAATTATGCATGCGCTAAATTCGAATCTAACGTTTATTTTTTTCGTTGGTAAATGACTATGTATTTTTACACGCAAAAAAAATATATATATACATATAATGCCCATACGTTTAAAGCTAATTGATAATTTCTACAGTCAATAAATATGCTACAATAGCGTTTTACTGACAACACCGCTAATACGAGTATACAGTAAATATAGATTTAGATCTTGCGAACAACTCCGCTTGCGTTGTATGTTATTGTATTTTGATAAGAGAATAAAATGCATTTTTCAGCGTATGAATTCGGAAGTAAATGTTGAAACGCTAAAGTTTTTACAATAGGATGTTGTAAGAAGTTCCCAACATTAGGATCAAATTATTGTACAAACGTTACCGTCTACATAGTGTGTGCGCATTATGCGAACCGATTTAGAATGAACACGATTTTGAATTTTACTTTCATATATGAGAGTTTTTAGAGACATGATAAAAATCTAATTGCATTGCTTGCTAAGCAACGGTCTACAAGTATATAGCTAGAATCTTTACTCAAATAGTACACAGCATAAACATAAAAAATGCAACATGCGTGCATGATTTTATTTTATATTTGATTGTCGATATGAAACAATAATACTATTTAAGATTGTATTGTATTGTCGAAAAAAAAATATATTCTGTTTATATAATGTATTTCTTATACGTAAAATATCCGTATTTTTATAATTATTATTTGTCTGATGATCTTAGAAAATAAAATATATTATACCCATTTGTGAGGTCTTCCACTGTAAAACATAATATAATATTTTATTGCGCCCAATAAAAACTATTTACGGTGGGTATACATTTAAAATTGTTATAGTCCAAAATAATTTATAAAGTGTATATGCTATAAAGTGTACGTTTATGAATTCCAAGTTCTTTATGCCCTTAACGTTTTTACGTTTTAATTAATACTTTGACATAAACAACAAACACCTACGTGTCAAAATTCAAACACCGACAAACTGTCATAATACTTTTTGTGCCATTTTAGAAGTTGACGATTTTTTCTTCTTTTTTACTTAATACCAAAGTGGTTTTTTCGTGGCTGTAATAAAAATCCCGAGGAAATCCAAGTAAAACGTGTTTAACTTTGCCAAAGCGTGGATATTTTATTACTCAAGTGATATTTTGGAGGTGCAAGGTTAGGGGTAAAACGTGACGTTTTTTCATTACAATTTTACATAATATTATGATTTATATAATGTTCTCTGTACGCGTATATACAACCATATTTTCGTTACTTTATTCGTACGTGTTTATGTACTATGAATATATATATACAGCCACTAAGGAAAAAGTTCTGATCAATAATTGTGCGTGTTCCCGTTATTAGTTATTATTAATTGAACATGAACGATTTTCCTGAAGCCTTTCAACACTGACTGTAGCTGAACAAATAACAAAAAGTTCAGGGTCATTAATTCTCAATTCGTTAATTAAAGTAAAATTTTACTTTTGAATGTTTATGATATGATAATATACTGATAATGCCTGTCGTGTAAAGCACTTATTACTCTTTTGATTCGTATTGATTATAAGCTGTTGTGGGAAAAGTATATAGCGTAAGTATAACTATGTAAATTTTAATTAGTTGATTAGATATAATAACTAAAAACTCTGTGCATTTTCACGACTTAATAGCTTTCAAAAAGAATTGTATTGATAAAATTAAGTTCAAATAAAATATAAACATTCATTGATGTTAGAGTTAGTTACAATAGTTTTCTTTTTTTTTCATTTTGCCAAATAAATTTGACTTCATTTTCCAAATTACGAGTATATTATAGAAAGTTTTCTATTTATGTTAATATTACTTTATTTAGCTATCGCATATTCCATAAAAACTCTGGAATGTAATCTAATTGCGATGTCCCGACATTGATATAATATGTATATATCTATACAAAACATAACATGAGACTGCATATAACTAAATTATAAAATTAAAACTTGATGGTAAAAGTTAAGTTCACAGTAACTTTTACAAATCCAAGAGATATCGCGAATTATTAAATAAAATAAAATATATTTACAATAAATAAATAGAAAAAAGATACTATATCATATTTATCACTATTATATAATAGATATTTCTGTAAAAATATTTAAAATTGGTAAATAATCATTTATTGTTAAAACTTATAAAAAAGAACAGCTTGAATATTTATATTTGGATTAATGTTATTATATTATTATAAACATTAGAAAATTAAAAAATACATTCAGAGAATAAAACGATTGAAAAAATTGTAAGATATGAGTAAAGTTAAGGGTTTCTAAAATGTAACTCTTTTATCCAAAAAATATAAGCTGTCTGTCTTCCTATTTCTCGTAATCATAATTTAAATTCATATTTAAAGTTAAATGATTCAATAAATACTCAGTTATAAATGCTATTTTAATTAAACGATGTACGTTAAATGATAATATTATTATACTTTTTTTAAGTATCCTACATATTTAAAATAAATATATTTTCAAAGAAGGTGGTAATATAATGTTGATTCTTATTTAAGATCAAATACATTGTCCAATTGATTTTAATTTATAAACAAGTAAAACAAATAAATAATGAAATAATGAATATAATTTAATATTATATTATCATTTATAATGTTCAATAAATATAAAGTATAATTATTCAATTAAATTCACTAAATTAATCACTAAATTATAAAGAATATCGTTAAATTCTGGTTATTGATATAGGCAATGATACTCTAAGTTTTTCGGTAATATCCATGCAATTATTTTAGCTAATTAATTTTTTAGAGACTGTTTTCTTACAAAAAGAAAAAAAGACGTTGAACAAGAAAGATTATAAATTTTTCTTGCCAAAAACTCAGCAGTAAAAAAATATTTTTCCTACCCAGGACATTTTTTTATTTTTTTTTAGTTCTATAGTATATTTAAGGTTTATTGAATTGACTCAACTTTAACTCCACTTTCACGGTTATAATGCATATGTGAAATGAAATGAAGGAGAATATACGTAAGTCAATTCAAAAGTCTATAATTAAAACTACTTGAAACTACATTTGTCTGATATCTGATCTGAGTTAACGAGCCATCATTCACAGCGTGTTTCCTCTCTGATAAATAATTTCAGTAAAAAGTGATTGGAAACTGTGTTGAATACAGTTCTTGTATAACTAAATAATAATTAATATAAAATATTATTGAGAAGCTACCATGTTATACGTATTGTATAATATACCTATTTTATATTTCTCAGATGCAATTTGTTTAATAATATTTAAAGCGATTATACGTGCATTATACCATATAGTTGATAAACAGCTTTTGATTCAACATCATAAATTATATATATTATATATGTGTACAATATAATAAATATTTTTCTCATGATAACTATTATCATTCTGAATTAGGGGCTCTGACCCTATATCTATTTATTTTTTTAATAAAACGCAACCCAAGTTAATTTAATAATGCAATTGTTCTTCACAAATAATGTATTTTATTTTATTTCAAATTTTATACTTCTGATTTAATAAAAAAAAATAAAATATATATATATATATATATATATAATTTTAATTTGGTTGTTAACAATTTAGTAAAGTTAGTCAGTTACAATATTGAAATCCTTGTCATTGTTTAAATGTAGTTTTTTTTTTTTTTAATGTGCACTAATATAATTATAGTAGTGTGGAATCATTGATCAGTTATTTTATATGTTCGCTGTGGGCTTAGATTTCTTGATGCATTTATTATTTTTGTTTCTATATGGAGCTAAATGTTTTTTAGGATATCGTGTTAATGATATTCTATTTTTATGTTTTATTTAATAAATTAAATGTTTATCTATTTACACTCTCTAATCCAACTATTTATAAGAAAAAAAAATACGGATAACATGATATTTTATTTAATTCACAAAACTGAACTGTGTAAATTAAGTCCATGATCAATAAATATTAAATAATTATGAACAATCGTTAAAAATTCATTATTCAAGAAATAATAAATATCATGTAAATTTATTCTCAAGTATTCATTTTTAATTTATATTACATTTACGTAAGTTATTTTAAAAGTTTATAATCTCATAAATGAAAATGAGATTTGAATTGTTGAGCTTACAAGTGATACTATATTACAAAATGTTCAATATTTTCGTTTTTTTCATTTCCTTTTTTAGTAATTAATTTTTCTGCTAAAACTGTCATGTCCTTGTTCATTGTATTATATTGTATTATATATTTTATTCACTGTACAAAAAGTTTTAATATTAGAAAATATCTATTTAATGTTAACTCACATTCATGGAATTGTCAGAAAATAAAATTTACTATTGTGGTATTTAGATATTTATAATGTCATTATAATGTTTTTATTTTTTATTTTCTTGACAAAAATGGGTATTGTAATACAAGGTAAAACATGACACGTTAAAGTTGAAAATATAATTTTATCAAACATAATATGTACATGCGTTAACTGTGAACACATTATAGTTATATTATGCTTTATACTTTTTTTCAACCACATTATACAAATATGTCGTTTAATCTTTACAAACACGTGCACGTCAAATCAATCAAACGTCAAATATTACTGTCAATGAACTCGAGGTGAGGATGGTATTTTGTTTATATCATACAACGTATCAGAATTGAACGTGCACTGAATTCTCGTCACAGAATATTATACTCAAAAATAATTGCGATTCTATTGATTTTTTTTTAATTAAAAACGTTGTACTATTGAATGATAATAAAATGGATCATGCGTTTTTAAAAACCTTAAATTGAAAATATATATACCTTTACTCTCTTTTTGAATTTTAAAGAGAGTGTGAGTTCAATTTGAACTTTACCAAAAGATAATATAATAACGAAATGAAATAATGTAATACTAAGTAGACTTAAGCTTCATCTTCTTATTGTATTTATAATGGCTTAGTTGAAAAATTTAAATTTGGTTGTATCATTAACATGCTATACTGTGTAAGAGAAAAAACATTAATATATTTTAATAATAAAACGTATTAAGTCACACAGTTAATGAATTAAATTATTTCAATTCAAATCTTCGTCTGTTTATAAATTTATAGCTTACTCAGCTAATGATTTACTATTGCTTGATTTCATAATTATATGATGTGTATATTAATTTACTTCTGAAAATATGAAAACGTATGATCTGTATGTAATTTATAATCTCTAATTTTTTTTTAGATAAATATGAAAATTGAAATATTAATAATGATTTTTTTTTTTTTTTATTCATATGAACAAGATAACAAATATACATAAAAATGATTTATGTGGTGATAATAGGGCTATCGAAAAATTTCAGCTACTTTAAATCTTCTCCGGATAACATGGACCATTTTACTAAAGACCGTGTATAAATATGTCCAGTAGTTTTTGAGTTAACTATTCTCATAAGTACCACCATTATGTTAATATTTGTAATATATTGATTAAACGAAATCACATAGTACATAATTCACACATTTTGGGTATACATTTTTTTTTTATTTTTTTTAAATATTTTTCAATTATTAAATTTTATTTTTATATTAGATTTCTGAGCGTGTTTAAAATGATTGAACTTTAAAATATAACCAAAGTTTTTACATCTAAGTATTTTTTAATTAAATCAATATTTTCTATCAACTTTTTATTCGTTGCAAATTTTGTAAGTATTTTAAAACTCGAATTAAGAAAAGAAAAAACTGTTATTTATAATTAAAACGTCCGTTTTTATTATTTAGTGTTTGAACACATTATAACGTTTATAACTAAATGTATATGTTTATTATATTTACGTTTAATTTTTACGAGTTTCCAAAGAATAATTTAGCTCCGTAACCCGTAATTATGTTTTTACAACTGGGCAACGTATAGTGTATAGATGAATATATTATTATTATACATATGGACTAGGTATATGGAAGTTTAAATTCGATGAAAATGTTTATCAGCCGCGATCCAAATGTCTCGGTGTAACTGCCTCAGTTGTACATTGTTTAATCGAGTCACGGGGCATAATAATGCGTAGACGAGGCTGCGTTTAAATATGTTTTATACAGTTCGGCGGTATGCATTATTATTATGATTATTACCATTACGCAGTCGGATTATTATCGTAGCCGAGTTCTCGCCTTTATATTCCAAGCGAGGCATTATTATTATTATAATTCTATTTATCGTGCCATTCGGTTTTCGAATGAAAGTTTTGCATACGTAAGACTTTTAATATCTGTTATACAGTAAATGCCACTTAAAAGACTCACGAATATATGGTTCAGTTATTTGTTAGACTCAAAATCACCTCGAACGGTCTAGACGTATACAAATATAAAGAAAAAAATTCTGTTAGAAGAATCAAATTTTGCTAGAAAAATCGTAGAAAATAATATTTTTTGTTGTTTATTATTTATTAATGATTTATTATCATGTCGTAAACCATGTATATACAACAAATAGTTTCGCATTTGAGAATTAGAAAAGTGACGATGAGGTTGATGTCGTAGTTAAATCACATTTTAACAAGACATTCTAGAGGTTCTAAAGCTTTTTATAAGAGCTGTTCATCATCGAAGCATTACATTTTAATTTATAATACGGACACGAGCAGTAATAGTTGAATGTAATAAAAAACATATTAAAATCACAAATTTTTTAATTTAAACTATCAAAAATAATAATTTAAATTTATAAATTTATTTAATTTATAATAATATATGTATTCTATGCTTCATATTATGTAATATCTAATGTGTTGTATGTAATTAAAGCAAAAAAGCAAAATAAAGTTAGTAATAAATTCAACTTTTATTTCGCAAATAGGATTCATTCGGTTATGAGACACTCATTTTATACTGGTCCCAAAGTGAGTCTTATAAGTGACGTCTACTGTATTATTTACTGCGTGAGTACATAGATGGATACTATAATACATGGCGGATCAGCTTGTCGAACATACCAGCCTATTGCTTACAACGTTTTGCCCCTCACGACGACATTGGTGAGTGTCATGTGTTTTTTTCACGCCGAGGAGCACTACCGCAAAATATTGAATTTATTATGCAAATCGGACGGCCGACACTCTATCATGTAGTTGTTGTACACGTCGGTTAAAGGACATTTCTAGGCAACGTATATTGTATTCACATGTATTCGTGTGTACGGTTAGTTGACCAAAAACGTGTAGGTATAAGCAAGCACATTATATACATACATGATATGCGATCAGTATGTGTTTGTGACAGTTTTGCCTTTGGAGCACATATCCCGTGTCCGATAATTTGTGCCGACCGAAGGTCGTGTGCGTGCGTTTTTGTTCATGTATACGTACGTACATACATATATGTATGTATGTGTGTGTGTGTGTGTATATGTATGTGTTGGTAGGGACCCTCAATTCGATTAAATTTGTATTTCACCCAACCTCCACGACGATTCAATCCGAGTATAATATAAATATTTCTCTGTCTACACATATATATATATATATATATATATATATATATATATATATATATATATATATATATATCAAAATCGGGTATAGTTTCATCAGCACGTGTTTTTTCGGGAATTTTCAAAATAAAAATACAATTTACAACTAAAGCACAAACACATGACGCAGCAATGACACACTTTCCATTAGGCTTTATCGCGTATCAAGTTCGGACAGAGCGACGACAACAAAAAAATAAAATTGAATGTATTTATATGTAAATATTCACTATATTATGCTTTCCAATGAAAACTATGAGACCATCACTAGACACATCTGTCTTGGTGTTACATTAATTTTTTTTTTTTAACTTTTTACCGTCCCGCAGACAATATTCGACGACCACCAGCGGCCTCTCGTCTTTTTAAAATGATAAATACGCAGGTATACAATAATTATATAATTTAATGTGTGCGTTACCAATTGCTTGCCTATGCCCGCACGTATGCGTATGTTTACGAGAGTATTTTGTTTCATTTTCACTTGCGAAAATCTCTTAGGTGTATATTTTTTGTGAGATATTCTTGTATCTATAATATACCGACCAAATCAAACGCGAGTACGCTAATTTCTTATAATTTTTCATAAATATTTTCATGTACACGTTTAATGACATCTAAAAATATGAGAAAAGAGTTAAATGTTGGGTACTGTATATGTTATTTGCTCAGCTATTATCAATACATATTTAAATGTAGTATGTTTTGGTATATAATATTTCGACGACGAGTGTACACAATGCCCACCTTTGCCTTGGTTTTGGGCTTGAATTCCATTCTCAGGTTTACGGAAAAATTATGAATTATTTTTTGAATACGTTTTTATTTGCACAATCAAAAATTAAAACATATTCATTACCGTGTTTACATAGTCCATCAATATTTTTTTGAATTCGATTCTTGTGATCGTGATATTTTTTATTTTCGTGTATAATAATATTTCATAATCTTAACGTTAAATATTCTGCAGTTATTATTATGATTAGGGCCCGGATTTATATGCATTTAAATGTTTGTACTAAGTGTATGCACATCTATGGAGGTTTAAAATATTCACGATTCATCTCACACTGAATTTAAACATCAAGTTTTATATTGCATATTTTGCATATTTCGAAGATGATTGCATATTTGTTCATAAATGCATACTATGCATACTATGCATATTTAATGGGTTTTTAATGAATTAACTATTTTAATTTACAATACATTTTGTAATTGCCTCGAATAGATCACGAATAGACATGGTAAGTATTAAGTTTCAAAAATATTATTTTAAAGGATTTGTATTTTTTTTAAGTTCCTTAAAAGTTTTAGATTGATTTAAATTATTTAAAATATAAAGCAGTGGATAATATCATTTGTTTTGTTTTTGATAAGATATTTAGAATTTTATTTGGTATAAAAGTGTGATTTTTTTAAAAAATATTCGTGTTTTTAAAAATTGCTCAAAAGCTCAAATATAAGGTATTTATTTAATTTTTATTTAGTTTTAGAATATTGCTCATTATTTATTTATAAAATAGTGATTTTCGATGTTGTTTTTAAAAAATCAAAATAAATAATAATCATAAGTCTACCCACACTTCTTATAGAACTTTATGTGTCTCCACAATATTTATAAGTAATTGACTAGATTGAGCTGTTAAATTTATAGTGTAAAATACATCCATCAACTATAGTCGTGTCTTATAAATTTCACCCATGATTTTATCTTTAAAATTACAAAGGATTTTAATCGTTTAACTTTGAAGTAATGTAAATTATTTTGATAAACGTAATAAAAATAATTTTAAGTAACATATACATCAGATAAAGTTTTATGGTACACTTTAAGGTACAGAGATAAAATCTACAAGGAAATTTATTATGGATCCTTCTTAACGATACTAAAATAAACGATAAAATTATGATAAATCTTTGTATTACTGATGATAATGCGAAGTAAAACAATAGTATCAATGATTATCGTACTTGTTCATACACCGTCATAAAATTTTAGTTTTCTAAAAAAAAAAATAAACGTAGATATTAAAATTATAATCTTAATTTTAAGATTAATTTTAAGACTTTAATTTTCTACAAAAATTATAAAAAATTATATCAAACATTGTTAAAATTAAATTTTTATTTTTAATATTTTTTTTATTTTTCTTTCGTTAAACATATTACAGCAAATAAATTAATTGATTATAATAATACTAGTTCATGTAAGAAAACTAAAAACGATGTACCTTGAGAAGCAAAAGGAATTAATGAATTTAATAATGGAATGAATGACAGAAATTGAGCGAGAGTTAAGGAAGAAATTAGTGTCGGGAGTGATATTACCAAAATAAGATAGGAAAGAAAAAAAAGAGTTGTTGGCTCATCAGTGGAAAATAATATCGCGAAGTCGCAGGCTGTGTCATTGTATTATCGTGTACATAGAAGACAAGAGTTAAGTTATACCTTAAAGGAATGATACGGAGTAGTAATTATTTATGACACTTGATTTTTAGGAAGTAATAATTTTTTTAAAATTCTTAAATACCCTAAATCTATTAAACTCATATGATTAAATATATTATGTTTAATAATTATTAATCATAGAATTAAAAATTATTTAAAATTAGTTTTCAAATTGGCTATAAATATTTAATGTTTAAAATTTTGATATTCATGATTATTTTATTCTTAACAAACTATATTATGTATAATTGTATTCATTTCATAACTATAATCCTTTGTTTAACATACTTTCCTCAAAAATTCATATACCTAATTAATTAATACGTCATCATTATAGTGTACTTAAATATTAAATAAAATATTTGTTAAATTTAAGTCATGATTAGGCCTCATAATTTATAACTCTAAAAAAGTAGTTATAAGCGCTATAATATAGTATGTTCTTAAACATATTCATACAAGCGCTTAAATACGCACTAAAAATACAAAAATATGCGAAAAAAATATATAATATATATTTAAAAAAAAAAAACAATTTTCACTTATTATTAAAAAAACTTACCATATATAAAAAAAATGTTAAACTCTTATTATGAAAATTCCGATTTAATTGCTACATGATATAATAAATACATAATTTAAACCAAAAGAAAAAAAATTAGATAACTAACATGAATTAATTACAAATATAAAAATTTATACTACTACAATTGTTATTAAAAAAAATTGTTATTAGAAAAAATGCTTTAAATGCTACAGAACTGAAAAATACTTATAAAAGCAAAATAGCAAATAAAAAATTTCTAAATACGCAGGAATAAGTCTGCAAAAATAAAAAAAAACAAAGTATCATTTATACTTGTAAATATCCAAAAATATGTAACATAAAATTTTGTTTTTAACTTCTTAGATATATAAAACAAATATATAACTCACATAGGTATTTCTAGGATCTCCCAAAAAAATATGTAAATGCTTTAAGTTATGAGCCCTGATCATGAATAATAACTCTAATAATATAAAAAAATATATATATAATAAGTTTTATAAATATAACTATAATAATAAAAAAAAATTTCACTTATACAAATTTTATGAACATTCAGTGTTAAATTTAAAAAATGCAATTATTGAATAAAATCATCCATAAATTGAAACAACTATGAATATGTATATTGTGTTATCTTATAATAAAATTTTTTTCAATTTCAATTCCAAACACTTTTGATGTTCAATTATAATTCTTGGCAATAGATAACATTAAAACAAGTATTATATAATTATTATATCAGTCAGTCAGTCCTTGGTATAAAATATACTTATAAAAAACAACAATATGCTTAACAGTATATTAAATTTAATAATAAAACATTTTAACTTAATCAACCCAACCTTTCCTTGATAATGTTTTAATTCTTATCTATAATATGGTTTAAATATTATTATTTTCTGTTGAATTTCATTATTTTACAAAAAAAATATTTCATGAAGTACTAATTTTCTGTATACAGGAAGTTATATTTCAAAGCCAAATAGAAATAATATATAAATAAAATTATTATATTAAATAAAATATAACATGAGTTTTCAATTATTGAAACATTGATCAAGTATGGGTCTGATGAACTATAAAAACACACGACAAAAGAAAGTAAATTCAATATTCAGTTTTAAAACTGATCATTTAGACTCTAAACTTTAGAGCCATTACGAAAAATAAAATAATAAACCTTTTCCAACTCTTTCAATTCCCAATGTAATGTACACTCAATTGCACTTACTAATAACGCTTATGAACTAAAATTATTTATGATTGGGTGTTGCCTACATGAATTATGCCTTGTGCAGTTATTTCAGAAATTGTATATAAATCATCTTTGATAATGTTTAGTATTGATTATTTTGAAACGTAAACCGATACACAGAAAGATTATGTATAGTTTTCAATCGAAAAAACGATAGGCTTTTTTTATTTTTATCGACATCAACTCTTATAATTTTAGTATAGAAATGTATAATAAAATAATATCAATTTTTTTTTTTTTTATTTATTTATAAATACATATAATTTTAATTTTAAATTATTTATGTTGAAAATATAATATTTAAAATATATATCATACAGTGTACTATAACAAATATGGTGATAATGATTTTTTACATAACATGAATAAATGTGAGGAGTGATACTATCCAGTGACAGAACCTTAGAAAATTGTAAATATATCGACGTGATTTATTTCACTTAAATATATTTCTTAGGACCAGAGGTATTTTGTATGAGTCTAAACCCAGTTGAGCGATAATATATGTATCATATATTCATATATATATATATATATATATATTTCATTAAGTGGTACAATTTAATCGAAAAACAATACAACTATTTATGTTAAAGATAAATTAAAACGTTGAGCATAATCAACAGTTATCAAGATTAAGAAATGTGTATACATGAAAAACGCTTGTAATTCATTACAATATATTACATGAATTGTTCAATGAATTACAAGCGTTTTTTCATTAAGAATAAATACCACATTTTCACGAAATTCTTTTGGATGGCAAATTTAATACTTAAAATAGCTAATTATAATAGTATGTGTATATTAAACTACCAAATATACTAAAAAGTTTTCATCAGTGACCTTTATGTTCTTCATCGTTAACAGTTTCGATATTACTCGTGATATTATTCAGTCCTCTAAACATTTTTTGACCACAGCATAGATTCAGACGACCACAAGTAATGAAAATAACATTTAATACAATAAAATTTAAAAAAAATTAAAAAAACATCAGAAACATTTAAAAAAATTTAGTGTCTAAAATAAAAAACAAATAATAAAATACGATCCTTCAGCATGAGGTTAAGTATTATTTGAAATTACTTTGAATCTATATAGAGATGAGATATCGAAACTAAAACTCGTAATCCAAAGTCTGATGACTGAATATTTAGTCACCATGAAGGTCTAAAATTCTAATTATTGTGACAGCATACCTTTGGCAACCTTAGTATACAAATCCAATTAGACCGAAAGACAAAATATATATTATTTATCTGGAGGTATGAGCTTTGCCAAAGGTACTATAACAATACTCACCAATATAAATTAACTAATTTAACGTTTACAAACTCACAGTAAGCCATAAGGATTTGTTATTGTGAATGCAATAATATTTTGTTTTATATTATCATAACTGAACTATGATAAACATTGAAAGATCAACCAGTCCAATAAACTATATAAAATAATTATATAATAAAACATATAATTTTAAAATTATATCATATATATGATACGATATTATATATGGTATAGCAAGTAAAAAAATATTAAACACTCAATTTCTTATTATTCTGGAAATTGTAGGTCCTACGTGTATATAATATCATTACACTTGAAATTTTACGTAACTTGATTAAATTACAGATATTACCTATTGTCATGTAGGTTTTTATAGTAGGACGTTGAATTTTTAATACTACTCTTTTAAAAACGATTATGTTTACTTTCAACTGATGAGAAATTCTTCTAATTGAAAAATGTATATTTTGAAAAATAAAAGTTGTCTTTAAAATGAAACAAAATTTAGATTTGTAGAATGGTGTAACTGGAATTCTTTTTTTGATGACATTTTTGTTTCTTTTTAATCATTAGTTTATCATTGCATTTACATATTTAATAAATAGAATGTGAAAAAAAATACAAAATTTAAGCATAAAAAGAGGTGAGCACTTGAAGAAATCACCGTGTAAATTTAAAAATAATTTAATAAGATATACTATGGGTATATAAGAAAAAAAATATAGTACGACATTTCAGCATATAAGGTTAACACAAATCAATTAAATGAACAAAAAGCATGTATTATTCGGTCGATTAAATTTGAACAAGATTTAAAATCGGGAAAGGGTTAAAAACTGAAACATTCTTTTAGCGCATGGTTGATCTTCAATACTTGGCATGGAAAACTTGGAAGGTTATTTTGTAAAATCCACGTATGATAATAAACAACTTGGTTATAATGAACTTATTTACAACGTAGGTGGTAGGTATATTTTATTATACCTATAAGATAACGTGAACGGAAACAAATCATCACGAGTAATTAATTTTTACGGCATTAACATACACAATGCACTATAATAGGTTTTCTTTACTCTTCCTCACATGTATAGTATGCGCATATATAACTCGTGTGACAAGCGTATAATATTATATAAAATCATATTCTGTAAATAACGTGTTTTGCAGATTTAAACGATAGAACCATTTCCATTGATATCATATTATAATAAAATACAATAATATGCCGCTCAGCCGCTGTTTTATAAACAACGTTACCAAAATACATTCGCATAATCTATTGGGTAAGCGGATGGTTAAAATCCCAAAGAGTACGTTTATAAATATGTATACATATATATGTGGTTGGTTATAGTGTTTATATTTTTCTATGTAAAGTAAATCGAAAAACGGTTCATGCGAAAAATATAGTATGCGTAGATCGAGAAAATGGACTGTGCGAAAATAGTAATAATAACGAGTGGAAAAAGAGATGCAATTCCTATTTGTTTAAGCTTTAATAGTTTTTATAGGCTCGGTAAGTGTTAACAATTTTACATTTATCTACGAATCCTCCTGTATATACCACAATATCGTACACGATCCTTACCCAACGTACCAGTCTCTCTTGGAGACCGTTTCGACCTTAATGGCGGGTGCGTTATGTACACAAATATATGGAGTGGTTGAAAAAATGAAAAAACTAAAAACGAAAAAAGTGTATAAAAACTAATGAGGCAAGCATTGCATATTGTATAAAATATATAAAGCCGTAAACAATGGCGGATTTATAAAAACGCCAAATGGGTAGTAGAGTGCCTTGCGGAGCGACGGTGGCGAGGTACCAGTGGAGCGATAAATATGGAGCGCGTGTTGTATTTTTATATTTTGTTCTCTCATTTTCCACCACATATGGGCACGCTCGCGCACACCGACGATCAGGTGCTGTTATAATATTTCTATCGTAAATCAACACGTCACGAAAATTCCAACTACCTTTGACGAATTTCCATTTGAATTATTTTTTCTTTGGTCGGTACGTAACCGACGAGACGCAAAGAACGCTCTCAATATGTTTTTTTTTTTTTTTTTTGCTTGGATCACTGTTAGTGGAAAAACGTTTACCGTTTGTATGAATAATCATTTTGCCATAAATCGAAAGATTGATTGTTAATGATTGATTGATTAACTTTAGATAATATTTGATACGAAAAACCAATTTTTCTAATCCATTAAAATCAATACTTTTTCAATCTAATCCGTTAAAAATCACAAAATTAAATATGCATTTCAACTATGTTAATTGGATATGCATATCGTCTATCGTCATATTGAAAGTATTATAGACCATAACTTTTTAATCATTGCAGAAAAATACATGAAAACGATGTCTAAAATTAGACAAAAGTATATGCGTATATCCATCCGTATCTGCTGTTTACAATTAAATGATTTAAAATTATAAATAGTACTGCAAATTGAACACAAACCATATCAAGATACTTACATAATTAGTAGTTATATGGCTATGTTATCAAGTTATTGGTAGACAGCAAGCTATGTTTCAGCAAGCATGTTGTTTAAATAATCCCGATATCGAAAATCCGAAAGTTTATAATTTATATCACTTAAAAACTATAAGAGGGTCGTTAGCACGTGGTTAAAAATGAATGTTCAAATGTTTTATGTTTAAAAAATAAAAAAAATGTTATATAAATGATAAGTGATCGCACTGTATGTATGTACTATATTTTTATATATGTATGATGCTCAGAACTCTTTACTTAGTACTATACTCGGTGTACACGTTATAATAGTAACAATGACAATGACTATGATGATGATAATAATAATAATAATAATAATAATAATAATAATAACGTAGTGTGCAACTTTAAGTGCTTAGACTCGTAGGGATAAGGAGAGGAGTACATGGCGCCATTGTCTCAATTCTTTTAATCCCTAAAACCTCGTTAGACTGCCGAAAATCAGCGTTTTTTCGTTATTTCGACGACGCCGAGCGGGCAGCAGCAATCTAACATAGTTGTGGAGAAATGAATCGAGTGAGAAACGATGTGTCACGGTGACTACGCGACGCTCTCCGATGTTATTATTCTAAACTATAACACTTTTCTGATGCAATGAGAAAGTGCCACGTGTTATCGTGAACGAGATTTTTTTCTTCTCCAACCACCCTTCAGACGATCATTCCTACCCCATGTTTTTACAAATAACTCAAACACTTCAACCGTTATATTTAAAATATTTTACATTGCATCATATAAATTATATATAATAAATGCATATGTGCCACAAGTAGGATATGAAGAATAGGAAAAGGAAGAGTTTTGCGAATGATAGATGAGGTGATGCAGAGAATACCAAGAAATTAAGATACTGTAATTTGTGGTGATATGAATAGACGTGTAAGTAGTGTGATAGTAAAACATGAAAGAGTGCATGGAGGGTATGGATTTGACGATAGGAATGATGCTGAAAAAATTTTTTGGATTTTGTATCATAGTATGAGCTTGAAATAATCAACACATATTTTAAAAAACCATTAGAACGTTATATAACATATGAGTGGAAGAAATAGGTCACATATTGATTATTTTATGCGAAAGAAAAATAGTAGGTATAAAAAAAGTAAACGATAGTAAAGTAATTCCTGGAGAGAGTGTACTAATAATATATAGGTTAATGGTAATGAAGGTATGGTGTAGTTGATAGAATGTAAATATAATAAGAAAAAACATAAAAAACAGTAAGGAATTGAGAGTTCAATGATGCTAATTAATGAGAAACAAAGAAAAGGAGTGTATAAAAAAAATATAAGAAAAAGCTGTGTGGAATTTTGAAGGAAATATAAATAAGGTTTGAAAAAAAATGGAAACTTGTATTAAAAATATAGGTGTTGGTGAAACCAAGATTAGTATGCCAGAAAATAAGGAAAGGTAGTGGTGAGATGTGGAAATTCATAAAGTGGTAGCAAATAAGAAAAAGCAATTTAAGTTATAGTTGAAAAGCAAGAAGAGAGAAAATTGGATAGAGTATAAAAGTGAAGATTGCAGTAAACAAAGCAAAGCTTTATAGGTATTATGAGTTATAAGAGAGGTTAGGAACACAGGAAGAAGAACAATAAATGTACAGACAGACTATGATTATAGAAGAACGATACATGGATTCTCAAAATGTTTGGTGTATAAAAAATGAGAATAAGAGGATGGTAACAAATTATGAAGATGTGTAAAAGAGACGGAACGAGTGTTGGGTAGTTAACAGGAGAATAGAACAGATTATAAGTGTTGCGGAAATAAGAACGCTAAGGTGAATGATTGGATGGACAGTAGTAGATATAATAAGGAATGAATATGTGAGAGGTATTATTGGTGAAACGTCGATAGGTAGGGATAATAGACAAGATGAGAAAAAATAAACTGAGATGGCTTGAGCATGTGATGAGGCAAGAGAAAACAAAAATAGTAAGAGTAGTTATGAAAATAAACTTTAAAGGGAAATTAAGAAGAGGAAGACCAAAAAAGAAATGGTTGAATACGATCAAGAATAATAGGAGGGATATTGGAGTGAGCGTAGGGGATTTAAAAAATCGAGATGAGTGAAGGTTTAGGACAAGGGTGGCCAACCCCAAATAATTGAGAGAAAGGAGAAGATGAAGATATACACGATTTATACCTATTTTCTTGAATTTATTTTTGCTTTTGTTTTCATTATACCATCATATTGTCACGTAATTATCCACATTTTGTACGTTATATTGGATTATTATTATTATTATTATTACATAGTTCTTTTTCCATATGTTACCACCGTTGCATCAGATAGTTTAAATCTAGCTGTCTTTAGTCTCATGCACTAATAATAATAATAATAAAAAAATTTTTTAATTTAATTTTTAATAAAAAATGTTTACTGACGGTAAAGTAATCTAAATCTTAAGATAATTATCATGTAGTTTGGCATTTATGATATTTGTAGCTCTTTATAAAAAAAAAAAAAAAAAAAAAGTAATCTATTTTTCACATAGTGTAAGTTAACAACTAATTAAGTATAAAATGCAATAGAAAATTGTAAATTAAAGTTTAAAACTCAAGTTATCATGTGAAAATTTTATCCTGTGATGACCTCGTCTGATTCAATATTGTTGGGAAAAATTAGATTAGCGATATAATTGCTCCTTTTGATTTGGACAGTTGTATTTCGAATTTAATCGATGATATTTTTATATAAGTTTTTTATTTCGGGGTTTTTATAATTAATGCGATGTGCCGTGTTTCTGATTCAAATAATAATAACCAGGGCTAGAATTTTTATGCAATAAAAATTGTAAAATATGCATTTTATTCACCAAAATATGTAAAAATATGCATTTAAATTTTTATAAGATAAACACAAAAATATAGTTACAAAAAAAAATATTTATTTAAAGAAATACATCAGTGGTTGGCTGTTTGTCTTAATGTAATATAATTGAGAAATAAAATAATTTAAAATAAAATTGTCAAAAAAACCAAGTTTTATACTTTAATCAGTAGGACTAGGATTAAATACGAAATATTAATAGTAAATTATAAATATTAATTACGAAATAGACTTTAAAACGTTCATTTTTCGCATTTTTATGATCGAAATATGCAATAATATTCATGTTATTCAAAATTTGCAAAAATATGTAAAATAAAAACACCACCATTTATCTCGTCATGAGGTGATTCGTGGACATTACTGACAAAATCAATAATTAGAAGTCACAAAAAAAACATGCTGTTGCGTACAAATCCTAGCCCTTATAATAACCATAATTATTATTTATAAAATATTTAACAATAGATAACATTGTAATAATATTCATAACTTATTACTGATCAAATATTCTTACGTAGAGTGTGACATACTTTTTTATCGTATCCTACGAAGAGTTACATAGAAAACTTTAATATCATTAGGAGAAATTTTATTATTATTCATCAATACAATATCATTATTATATGTGTGAATGTTATGATTTATTTATATTATTGTTAATATAAATGTCGTTTTATGACACCGATGATTATGACAAAAACGAAGTTTGTCACACGATCAACGTTATTTAATCACGGGGAAAATAATTTTTTGAGGAAATAATGTCATTCAAATCCGAGACACAGCCTTGAAGAGAAGTGTCACCGAAGTTATATTTATTTTATTTTTTCATCGAATACACAAATTTCATTACATTTTTGTTACAAGTTCACTTGTTTGTTAAATATTTTACTGTAATTTTATGACTTTTCATGTTATTATATGACATAATTATAAATTATCATTTCCACCACAATGAATACGTTTGATCAATTCCATATATTGTTTATTTATTTAATTAACAGAAATTTTTCTTCTGTTTATTATTTTTGTAGCTTTAATTGTTTAGAAAATTTTAAGAATGCAGGGTTCCTTCACTGATATTATTTTACTTTAGTATATATAAAAATTTTTTGAAATAAAATAATATTATTAATGATTAATAAGACTAAGACTCGAGAAAACTAAATCATCTGCTACGGCTAGTTGTTTATTTATTTGTTATTTGTTATTCATTATTATGTTTAAAAAAATATCAAAGAATAATTTCCTATTCTGACTAACTTGACATAATATGATATAATACTAATTACAATTTATTTAAATAAATATAAATGGCGTATAATTTAATTTAAATAAGATTTTTAGTATAATTTTTTCTTCTGAGAATACAATAATTTATATAATTTATCCTAACAGGGACAAAATGCATTTACGTTCTTGGAATAAATATAAAATCAATGAAATCGCGACTTTTAATATATTGACTTTGTATATATCTGATGATGAATTTTTAAATCAAAACTGGTTGTACTTTACAAATATAATAGTACTCTAGGCCAGTGTTTCCCAACTGGTGTTCCGCGGAACCTAAGGATTCCGTGAGCTTGCGCGAAGGGTTCCGTGAGAAATTTAAGAAAATATAAATTAATTAGCAATATTTTAATTTGGACTATGATTTGAACATAGAACTCAACATAGAACTGGAATTGACACATTTCCCGATATGAGGTGCATAGTTTGTAGCTTTTGGGCGCATACAAAGACAAAGAATGAGTTTCGAAATCAACTGAACGCGGCTTCGGACTTACGAATCTCATTTTCAGGAATAACTCCAGATTTAAAAACAGTTATGAAAAAAACTATGAAAATATTCCAATATTCTCATTGAATATATTTTAGAGGTAATGAAAGACAAATATTAAATTTTATGCTTTAATATTACATTTATAATATTGTAATAGTAATAAACAAAATAAAATGTTAAAGCCGTCTTTTTTTTTATATTAATGACACTCTAGTGCTGGAAGTGTTCGATAACCCACTCATTTAAGTGTACCAAACATTTGTCTGTATTAAAATTATAGAAAAAATATTGGGGTTCCACAAAACGTTCAAGCTCCTGTAAAGGTTCCGCGAGTAAAAGAAGTTGGGAAACACTGCTCTAGGCTATTTATTTATTTATTTGTATATATAAACTAATTGTATATTTATTTAATGATTTATGAGTATTAACCATTTACTAATTTATAATTTTTATTTTATTATTTATATTTTTTTTGTTATTTTATTTCAATTAGGATGTAAATCATAATGTTTAATATCTCATCCATGCTTTGGCTGTAATCGAAGACCCAAGGTGATAATTCATGGGGTTCCGTGCACGAGAATAGAATATAAACGATTCGTTTGGGGGTTGAGAAAAAATGCATTTTCAAGGATATAATATAAAATAAAAAACAACAATTGAAGAGAAACACCACTACCACCACTTAACGTACCCTTTTGAACCCTCCGTATTTGCCATTATTTTGCGCACCAGAAACCAAATCAAACAAAATTCCATACGCAATTTATTCTGGATAAAAACACTTCACCAAATAATAAACGACCCTTTCAGCATAAATCGATTAAAATCACGTACACACATGCATGGAAAGATCTTATACCCAGATCAAATGGTGAATTCAAAACTGATAAATGGAAGAAGGAGAGAATGATTAAAACGACATTGAGTCAGTTTTGGTTTTTCGACTTGACAACAATTTAATGTAGTATATTATATCATGTGTATTGATTATCAATTAGAAAACGATTTTGATTCAGAATTAAATGCAAACCTTCACGTGCGGTGCTTGGGTATAATTCCACGGAAACATACCCTAGTTCTGAATGAGTTGATAATTTTGACATATTATTATTAATTTGTGTCACTGCTGGACAAATATGGACCAACTTTTTTTTTCTGAAAATAAAGGGTTAAGTTATTTAAACAATCTATATGAATATTTTGTGATTGTATTTGTACAGTAAATCCTCAATTGACTACCAATCTTTCATCTGTCAACTTCTGTTGTTTGTCACCCATCGTCATCACAATGCTATCGTATATTTTGAATAAATATTGCATACTCATTTATTATGAGTATATAAAAACGAAGCTCGGTATTCTTAAAAAAAAAAAAAAAAACTAAATTAATTAATTGCTTTTGAATTATTTTATTTTATCACCATTGCACATGTAGTTATAATAATTACAAACATAAAAATCTTGTTTTCGCTCGATTTATTTTGATAGTTTATCAATTTGAATCAATTATTCATTGCTCTCTTGGTTTAATTTTGAATATAACGTCCAGCGGTTATAAATCTGTAAAATAATACGTTATAATATTATAATATTAAATATTGCCCGACAGTCACTTCATATTTAAATATTTATTATATTTTCAAACTGTGACCGAATAAGTGATATCGAAATACGGTTATAATGTGAAAGTTTTTTTTAAAACATTCACTGCACTAACAAATAAATCTAGTTATGAAGATTATTAATATAATATTTCTATAATAAAGGTACAATAGATTAACAATAGAGATATTTAAGTATATAAGTCTGAACGATTTTACATGTTTTACCAAATTTATAATATTCGTATTACAAAAATCAGTATATATTTCTAATTTTAAATGAAAATTCAAGATTTTGAGAAAATACGATTTTCACTTTTTCACTCAAGAGTTTTAATTCAATCATTAGAATATAATAATAATAATCTGATATAATTACATTAATTTAAAAATGAATACATTATTTAACTATGAAGTACCCCGCTAACTTAACAGTTTAAGTTTAATTCATTGACTGTTTGTATATTATATAATTTCTATTATACCATATTTATATATATATACTTTTATTTAAATCTTTGGTTTTCATTCGCTAAGAAAATAATACAAAAACTAGTTTTATTATATCTGTTAGAATTTTTGCTTCAAGCATACTTTTTTCGTATATAGGTATTACCCAATATATATTATTATTATTATTATTTACCATCACGTATTTTGTTTTTATATAGGTGAAGGTATTTAAGCGGACCGAGTTTTAAAACTATACTCCATGATGTCCAAATACATCCTACACATCCTAATTGTGCGCTGTTTTCCAGTACTTGGTCACCTTTGGTATTCGTATTCTTGTACTGCAGTATATCGAGACAGTTTTTTTTTTGCCCAAACAGTGATCCCGGACTGCAATTTATTGTTTTCTTCGCGGACAGTTCGGTAGCAATACAATGCTTATCGTCCGTTTAACGATCGTAGTGTAATGCAATCCGATGGTAAATTAACAATTGGCAATATGTTCTGCCGTCATCTGGACTAGTCGAAATAAGTCCGTTTGTTTTCAGTACCGATACACGCAAACATTCTACAGTAATTTGTACCTCACGTTATTGTTGTATCGACGGTGTACTCATTTACAGCGGTCATCCGTCATGTAATTCGTACGTATTGTGTTTCTGTCCCAGATGATGTACAGCATATATTGACGGACGTGCTAGTGTATCCCTGAATATTTGCTCACGAGCACACTAGCACGAAACGTCATGACACCGTATATTATAATATGTTATATCGACTTGAAAACTAATGACCAACTTATTTTATACTTTCGACCTAGTTTTCGCCCGTTTGTCTCGTACAAATGTCAGTGACGTTAAACGTATTGGAATAACGTCTACACAGATAGTGAACCTGTCAGGGTTCGGTTTTTGGACTTAGTTTTTTTAAGACTTATTTTTTTTTCAAAATTTTAATAATTTACTTGTCAATGATGTATTATTTATATGTTATTTATGATTTGTATTTTCATCATGTGATACATGCATAAATTAGTTCCGTTTTCGAAATCAAATGAGAACGTGTTTTAATTGTTTTTGTCGTTTAATTTCGATGTTTCAGTTTTAGTTGATAATAACGTTTAAGATGTTCTTGCTTTATTTTTATTTGATTTCAAAAACTAACGGAAATCTTCATATAAAAATTAACTATGTTAGAACAATCATAATAATCATATCCTTGAGATAGGAAAATTGTATATTAATCATTGTGTACACATTATTTTAGATGTAACTGTCTCAATATTGTTAAAGATTATCGATCGTTGTTATAAAAAAACCTTAGAATGGTATTGAAAAAAAATATATATATACTTTAATGTTCAACAATATTATAATAATCTTATCCATATTATACATAAATCTCAGAAATATGTTATTTTACTCTATTATTTTTCAAAACTTTCTAACAAATCATTTAAAATTTGTTTATCTTTTCGTCAAGTTTTAAATTTTGAAAATGTAGTAAATTTAATATAATTTAACTCTCAGGTTAATTATTCAATGGTATATAATATTTTCATAAAGAAAATAACTAAATATTTTCACACATTATACTGATTGTATTTACTTATCTGTTAATAGAAAAATTAACTGAAAGTAAATTAAATTGATTATATTCCATATTATATAAATGAAAATAATAATCGATTTAAAAAAATTATTACACTTCGATACAACTTATCTAAACATAAAAATGTGATGCATGTGTAATAATAGATAAAAAAAAAAATTAAGGATATTTTTTATTGATGTGGTTTTCTTTGCCTTATACAAGACAAATACGACCACTAGTCATAAACTGGTGCATATTATACTGTTAAATTATAATCTAAATAATAAGTTATAATATACTGTACATTCATTATTAGTTCAATTTCATTATTTTATCAAAATACTATTACATTTTTTAATCGACCATTTTG
This sequence comes from Sipha flava, assembly GCF_003268045.1. Classification (NCBI taxonomy): domain Eukaryota; kingdom Metazoa; phylum Arthropoda; class Insecta; order Hemiptera; family Aphididae; genus Sipha; species Sipha flava. Next base: position 932,161 of record NW_020271856.1, on the reverse strand, counting down.
TCAGTTTAATTTCAATTTCACACAGACGTTCACAATGAATGCACGTTTTTTCATTATAACATTGGCCAACTAAGTATTTAAGTACATCAAATTGTTTGTTATTTTAAAAAAAAAAATTTAATGAAGCTTATAAAAGTGTTTTTTGCAATTTTCTTAGAGATATTTTTGCCTATTGAATATAAGATAACTTTAATAACCTATGTTATTATCGCTGTTCAGTGCACTGCATTCTTAAGTGGTAAAGTTTTTAAGAGTTCCATCAAAAGTTTAGTTATTTCAACTCTAGGCAAAATATATATTTAATGCTCTTCAACAGTTTAAAAGTCTTTCTATTAATTCAGTTAAAAACTATCTGTATCAGTAGTTGTTCTATAAAAAGAAGCAAGAAATTAGAGTTATAAGAATAAATAGTTCATAAATATATGAAATGTCGATACATTTTCACAAATTAATATGGTTTGTTTATAAATTATACCTACATGTAATAAATTATACATATTTATATATATTGTTTAGCTATATATTTCATAGTGAAAACGCTTTCGGTAAAATTAACTATAATATACATTATATTGTTAAAATATTTTTATTAAACAATTTAAGTAGCTGCAAAATAACAAATTAAAAATTATTAAAAATAAAATAAAAATAAATACCAAAAAGCCGATGGGAATTGAAACTAAAATAAGCAAATTTGTTATTTTTTTTTAATGCTTGTCAAATACGAACTTTAATATAGTTATAATATATTTATATTAATTCCAAAAAATACTCTGAGTATAGATACTTTTTAAACAATATATTATTAATAATTATTTTAACTTTTTACATTCGTGATTTAGATTCTGAAAATAATAACAATGATGATTTTTTTTTTTTTTACATAATATTAAGTAACGAATATTTTATTTTGTGGTTATAACTTAGAATATAAATTTCTTATAATTTTTAGTGGAATCATTGCCAAAGTAATATAAGGTCCAAATCAGGGGCGTATTGCATTTTATCTAAATTATTTATTTTTTCAGGTGACAATGAGTTGAAAAATTGTTTAAGTTACTTAATACTACACAATATACTGACTAAAGATTGAAAACATCTTTAGCTCTATTTTTCCAGTATTTTTTTTTTTAATCAATAGCGAATAACAATTCAAGCATCATGTTAATTTTACTAGATTCGTCTGTACGATATTAAAATTTTTGGCATTTATGTAATTGTTTATTAAAAATATTATAATCATATATTTTATTATGGTGTTGATATCACCATGTTGGTAAAATGTTCCTTACTTCGTTTTATAATGCTGTATTATACCTCAGAGGATAAATAATAATTTAAATATACAATAAACCAATATTCAAAAGCCATAATTTTTTAGTATGATTTAAGCAGGAAACTTGAAAGAGATAATATTTCCTACACACAAATTTTGAAATTAATTTTCTCAAACCACTAAGGGATGAGATCTCTTAAAGCTTTTCATTAAATATATTTTAGCACACGTATTAAAAATATTATAATAAGATATTATCACAGCTTAGCTCAAGATATCCAGAATAAACATATTTTGTGGAGCATAAACAGTTGATAAAATATTAATCCTAGTGGTTTGGCTAATATTGGCCACTTTTCCGAATCACGCATTTATTAATTATTCAATAGTTCTTATTATGAATAAAAATAAATATGGTTTTACTACAAGTTATTTTAGTTCAAGTTGACTCTTTGACATTAGAAGTTTATATTAATTCAAACTTGTATACATTTATAATCTTTATGCGATATTATTTTGCTTAAAATTTAAATTAATATAAAATATAAAAACTTCGAAAATGTATGCGTTCCTTATATGTATAACTTATTACTTCTTTTAAAATTTCCCTACTAACATCAACATTTGTAATAACCCGAAAATACAAATGTAAAAATAAAAAAATTATAATTGGGGATGATGGAATAGAGTATAGTTATTACCTCCCTTTTGTTTGAGAGAAGACTCTCGGGGTTACAAAGGTTTGAGAGCCAATCAGTGCAACTGAACAGTTTGGCAAGCTAAATAAAATAGCATTTATTTATTCCGTGAAAGGTATTCAGGTGCTGACTAATTGAGCACTAACAACTATCGTAAAAGTATAATGTGGTTCAAATTAATTAAGACGGATACAGGATTTTATGAACTGAAATTGGACACTTTTTAAAACTTACACATAAAACTCAAATCCAAAAATGAATTTAAATGTGAAATAGTCCCATGTAATAGACACTTGTCACAAGAGACTCCTTGACTAATAATCGATGCAAGCACTGACGATCTAAGATCAAGAGTCCCATAAGCACACACTGGTCGCTTATGGGCAAGAGCGCTGAGAGAGAATTTTGTGTCCCTGTTATATAGGGACGTATGATGGAATAGATCTTGGACCAGGAACTAAAATTGTGTAGAGTACTACACGCTTTGTGTAATGTGAAATGTTAAGTGTGTTGTGATTCTATTCTTTATATTATAGTATTTGTTTTTATTTTATATTTTTTTATTAAATTATTTTACATATTTTTAAAATTCCAAGATGTATTTTTAGCAAAATCTAAAATACAAACTATTTTAACTGTGTTATTCATTACTGTTAATATCAGAAAGGGTAGTATGACAAAATCCTTAAGTTGGCAATACGAAAAAGTATATATTGTAGCCTCTGCCTTTGGCTGGTCATTTGAAGATTTGACTTATTTATGATGTCAATGGTATATTGTTGGGTCAGGCCTTTATTATGTATCGAATGAACCGTTATTTATTAGTTTTTATAATGATATAAAATCGAATGGTGTACATCATTACAATTGATTTGTGAAACGAAATGCAGTCTAATGATGCCCATCATTACAAATTAATCAACTCGATAGTCTTAGCTAATAATGCCAATTTCATATTCCTAAGAACTTTAGAACTTTTAAAGTCGTTTAGGTTGCAAAAGTGAATTGTATATCTAAAATAAAATCTTACTTATTTCACAAAATCGTTGTGTATCAAATTCAATGGTTGATATTTAACTTGAGTGAGTTATATTAAGTTAATTTAGTTTACCAATTTATTAAAAGAACAATAGATTAATTTGGTTTCATATATTTTAAGATTTATCTCGCAAATTCTTACAAATAATTAATGATGGTTTGAAATTCAAGTCATGCAGATATCACATGATTCATCAAAAGAGATATTACATGCGAAATATTTTTAACGATGAATTATAAAATAATTATATCATTTTAGATTATGCAGCGTATGTATATAATTAAGAAAGCAATTACATATCACCACTCATTACGTTATATACAAATAGTATTTTACTTGCTAAAATTAATTTTCACCCGATGAATTAACATACATCATTAGATATTATGGTGTATTCACTTCGCGTTCGAGGATAGTCGAATAATGAAATTACAGTTATGAATCTCGGATAATGATTTATTTCTAATCGAACTTCCATTGCATGTATAGATACCATTGACTGATAGAATCATCTTATCAGCAACGTTTATGCCGTGGAATTTGATAAATTAAAATAAAACCGGTCACATATTCGTATTCATTTAAAATATAAAAATGATATAGTTTTGAAATAACAGTTATGCTTATACAATAATTGAATATGGACTTTATTTTCTTTTCGGTGAATGATTTAGGTCCGACTAAATGTCTCAACGCCTTATTTTGGCGACTTTCATCGGTTTTCGTTACCGCTAAAGTCACCCATAGCGTATTGTAGTAATTCATTTCATATTTACCACATATTTGTGTATAATTCACAAGATTTTATTATGTTTCGTTTCATACGTGATATGTTTACATTTTCCGGTTGGGAAGTTACAACATTGAACTCATTATCATTTTTCCGGTTCTTAAAATTGCATTAAAACCGCAAACGTTTTAGGTAATTGTCCTCAAGCTTATATTATACAATGTCATCATAGGTTTCGAGATTTTCCATAAAAATGTAGTATATAGGGTTAGATAATATATAATTATTAATTTATTAAAAGTCATATTTTTATCTTTTGCAATTGATATTTTTTTGTGAATCATTTGAAGCAACCTTTGTACCTTAAAAATAACTCTCTTTTCTTGTTATGGTAAAATTGCTTCTAATTCATTACAAATAGTTCTATTATATTTTTGACAATTTATGCAGACATTTGGTCATGAACATTTGAATTGTAGACCAGATGTTTATTAAAAAAATTAGTAAATTTAAAGTATAAAAATGAAATTTTTAGGGAAAAATCCATTTTGGGTAGGTAGTAAAAACTTATCCATTTTAAAGTTAAGGTGACAGAAAAATAACTTATTTTTTTAATGTTAACTGAAACTCCTGCGGTTTAAATGTTTTCCAGCAAGTTTTATGTGAGAAAATACTATTATTTAATTATTTTTATAATTTTTCATTGGTTAATTCACTAGTTAATTCAATCGTAGAAAAAAGGAGCATTACTTTTAAATATATTTTTTTTACTAAAAAAAGCATATTTCATACATACTATAATAAAAACTTTATGTTAGTTTAATACACGAATTAACGGTATTAGGATATCGGCTTCGTTTATTTTTAAGCCATATTTAATATGATGAGTGAAATAAACTTAATAACTTAAGCTGTATGACTGATTATAGTTAAATATATACATATTGAAAACAATACACTTTTAACTAAAGAATGAGTGCTAAATTAAGAGCAATTTAGTAGAATAAATAAACAATATCATGTGTTGAATTTCACATGTAATGTGTATTAACAATATTTTAACTTCAGACGAACACATCTATACATATTTTTTTTTTTACTAAATTTATTATGATAATATGAATACTTTCGCGTATTCACGTACCAATATGTTTAAAAACGATTTTTCGCGTAGAATATAAACCTAGGCACGATGTAAACGAATAAGAATTTATAAATACACTGTGATCGCATAAAAAATACTGAGTAAATAAATATTGTAAGAAAATATAAACGCTGTTTAGTATCGTATCATTATAATGCAGTTTAAGCTTGATGTGGTATTGCTATATTTGTGCAACTACCGATGAACACATTATTTTCCAGTGAATTATAATAAACGTATAGCGGTAAGAGCCCACCGGATTTTATGAATATGAAGTTTCTAACATAATAATAATACAATAAAGAAATGTTGACTTAAGATAGAAAGCACTAAACATATTTCAACAGCACGACAATATACTTTTATTGAAGTAACTAAATATCGCATTACATTTCGATACATTTTTCTTTAAGTATAATTTACAGTTTATATTTGCATTATAGCTTTTATACTATCTAAAGCCACTGTAGAAATGTTAATATTCCTTGTGATACGAGAAAACTCCACAGAATCTATTGAAAAAAAGGTAATCATTTTTTAAATTTAACGTACATTTACGATACAAAAAAAAAAAACCATAGAAAAGTATGCCATATATATTATTTATTATGTTTTTATTATAATATTAAGTATGTTTATTGTGATGGGAATCTGACATTTAAGTATAACATGGTTACTGTTTATAGTAAATATATTTTTAGAACATTAATTTGTTGCTTAATAGTTATTACATTATGTCATTATTCTTCAGCTTAAGATAAAATTTTGATTTAAAAAAGTTTTACTTTAATTAGATAAGAATTATAATATCCCAACATGGTGAAACATTTAAGGTTTTAGATTGAGTTCCCTAGGAAACATAAGAAATTTGATTTTCATTATACTGATAGTATTTTTAAGATATGTTAGCTATCCCATTAATAATATCGTGAGATAATATCAAATTTCTTACTCAACTGTCTTTATATTTATGTTTACATATTTTTGAATAAAAAAATAAATAATGATACCGAATAAAAATATAAATTTAAAAAAATATTAAGAAATAAAATTATTTTAGTAATTGCAATAATAATAACTCCAAAAATAGGTATTATAGGTCCAACTATAATATACTTCAATGTATAGAAATATTATTAGGCGTTTAGTATAAATAGAATTTTTGAATTTATACTTAAAGCAGAATATTAAGTGATTATGTTTATTTTCTTGTTATGGTTTCAAAGGACAGTCGGCGGAAAAACCAATTATTTAAAATGTTGTTTGATGAAAGTTATATTTTATTTTTACACGAATGAAGATTATATGATGTAAAACAAATATAAAACGGTGAGATATATCAAAACAAACTGCAAGCAACAACTGTTTTTGCGAAAGTAATAGGGCAGATGAATGAATGAAATGTAGTTAATTTAATTCATTTTGGGAAAAAATTGTTTTTCACTGCTGAAAATAGCCACATGAACAAACCTAACCAATGTGTTGGCCAGTAGTGCTTCCTAAAAAAATATTCTATTCAACTACAGGTATAAACAATAAAACATAATTGGTAATCATCTTTGAAGTGAATGGAATGAAACATATGTTTAACCTTATCTTAATATATGTTATTTTATTCAACCTTGTTTTTTATGGCATAAAGTATTTATTTAGATAAATTACGCAAAGTTCTGGAAAAAAAATCATTCTTTAAGATTATAATCTTCATTAAATTATTAACAATTAGATTTTCTACAAAATTTAAAATAAATAAATAGAAAACATTTTATTTTGTTAAATAAATAAAAAAAAACTATTGTTACCAAGTAATTGATAAAAAAGTATCCACTTAAAAAATTAAAACTAATTGATTTTTGATTCCGAACACTTGGGTTTGTTTTTTTTGTTTAATCTATTATAAATCTACCCCTTGGGTAGTAGATTGAGAACTTATCACTAGATGATAAACTTAAGAAAGATTTTTTTAGTTTTTAAGTCTACAATTGGGATAGGATTATTGTTATTACATATTACACCAAAGATAATATTTTAAGCTCAGAGTTTTACAACCTAATTAATTCATAATGAGTTCAATTTTAATTATTTGTATGTAACAATATTGTTTTAATTTATTAACAAAAATATAAATGATGTAACACGATTTTTTCAATATTTCAAATTTAATATTGGTAACCATACGTTAGTGGTTAATATTGGTTAATATACATCATATATACGAAGTAATTAAGAGAAAAATAAGATCAAACATTTTAAAAACTGTTTCATACATAAGCATTTTTTTAATAAACAGGTTTCATATGAAAATTAAAATTGTCACTATTTTACCTGTACACAAACGGAACCAATTCGGCTATACCTAATAAAAAACCTTTTTTAAACGGGAACCAATTCGGCTATACTTAATATAATACCTTTTTCAAACGGGAACCAATTCAGTTAAATGGGAACCAATTCGCTTACATCCATTATATGAACTGTACTTATCTAGACTTTTTCCGGTATAGTTGATAAGTCATCGACTCCCTTATATTTTTTCTCATTAAATTCATCATTACTATTGCTTGTACAATTATTAGTAATTTACTCATCTCGCGATGTGGTTTTAGAAAGGGGTTCAGAGAAAGCTCTGACAAAATTAACAAAATATGTATTTATTATTTTAGATAACCATAATAAAACTATCGGTATATTTTTAGATCTTATAAAAGTTTTTGATAACATACCTCATACAAAACTATTAAATTGTATAATGTTATTTGGCATTATTGGATCAGCATACTCAATTTTTAAATCATATTTAGAAGATAGGACCCAACAAGTTAAAATAGGTACAATTCATAGAGGAGACCCTCAAGGCACGGTGTTATCTCCAATTCTATATATATATATATCACATATGTTACATATATGTTATATATGTTTTATTCTGCGCAGTTCTAGAATAAAACGGAATTGATCGTACATAAAACTGATTGCAACACTAAGTCATGTTTCTGCCCAAAATTATCTAAACATTCATCCGTTAAATATTTTAAAGTATTAGTTGATCAAAATTCAAAATGGAATATTTAAATAGAAAATCTAATAAATGAATTGAGACAACTAATACATACATTTTTCCTAACAGCTAAGAAAATAATAAACATAAACTACCTAAGAATAACATACTTCGCAAAGATCCAATCTTAAATACAATATGGAATAATCACTTGGGGAAGTTGCAGCACTACATTAAAAAATAATTTATTGGTAGCACAAAAGAATATAATAAAAATTATCTTAAGAAACCAAAAACTATCCTTTCAAAGGAGCTATTAGAACTATTACGAGTACTAGAAATTGAAAAATATACAAAAAGCAAGCGATATGTTTTATTTATAAAACCAAATCATTTAAAATTAAAAACAATCCTTCTAACTTTAGAAAAAATCATTTTAAAATTCTATTTATTAACACTAAGAAAGCTTCAATATATCTATTCAAGTTGGTCTAAGAACATTAGAGATCATCTCAAATTAAATAAAAGTGTTCAAATCATTCGAATTTTAAATACAAACTAAAAAAATTGGTTTTATGAAAATCTGTAAAAATACTATATAATTTAAAACTATTATTTATAAGAGGTTATACTGAAAAATAATTATTAGTAAATGTTATTTTATATTATTATGATTGTTACTATTCTCTTAAGTTCCCATTGTATTCCATCTATATTCATATTAAATTGTGAATTTTTTTCTTTTTTAATTGTATCCTTATTTTGTCCTATTATTTGGTTTATTTATTATAGTTTGTCTTTTTTTCCTTACATTTAAAATTACATCTAGATAAGTTTTCTTCCTCGACGATAAGAGGTAATACCTCAGTTTAGAGCAAACTTACCAATTTTATAAGTCCTATACTTTGTACACATTTCTTCTACTAGCAAGAAATATTTATTATTATACTGAACAATATTTAAATAAAAATTATATATATACATACGACAAAAAGGATAAAAGTACGAAAGTAGATGACAATTATATCACATATTTAAAATAACAATCGAGTTGAAAGATAAAAAAGAAACGCAGTTACAATTTCTAAACACATTTATCTTGATTTATAACCATCTTTAAGAGGACACTGGATTTAATACTTTTATACAAAAAAAAAAAGTGTAAAAAAAGCTTTTTGATAAGATTACTTCGATAAGATTTATTGATAAATATAGTGAATATTCCTTGAATTTTTATTTTATTTTACTTTTTTAGTAAGCCAAGGGGCATGCATACCTTTTTTTATCATTAATTAATATTCCTTCCTCGATATTTTATGGTGTAAGATGAGTTCTGTATATTGTATTAATTATAAATTATATATATATATATATATATATAAACATTATTAATTGTTAATTAGTTAATTTGAAATTCATATATTAAAATTATTGTTTTTCAAAATAATGAAATAAAATGTTAAAAAACAAAATTAATTTATTTTATTCTTTATAAATATTATAAAACTAAATATTCCGGTATCCTATGTATCTCACTGCTGCGTTTCTTAAAATTAATATAAAGAATAAATTACTCAACTATTTTTTTTTTTATCATTATTGTCTGAAATACATGTGTTTATATTTTGTACTCCATAGAAAATGTGTTATATAACTACTATCGTATGTGCTTTTATTCATTCATTAACTCGAATACGGAAATTCTGTGGAATATTTAACGATTTCAAATGTGAATAACTTTTAGCCAAACCTAAATATAAAATATATACGTATGTTAACTCTCTTCTGGGAAACTTGCATAATGGCCAATTTCATTGAGTACCTGCGATATGAGAATCGAGGACACATTTTGGGACCTCTGATGATATCTTGCGCGCAATATAAAGACGTTGACTGCGTTCGCAGACTTCAAGGATAACATGCACATACACGTAAACACACATATAATATATAAATATATTTATATGTTTTTAGACGTATGTGTGTATATTATAGATTAGTATAAGATTCAACTTTGTGGTAAAGAAAAATGTGTCCTCCCCTCCAACTACGTGCGCATGCTCAGGCATGCACTAATACTTTTGCACGTAAGTTTTCAAGATTAATCGGGAACCAACGAACCTCTTCTTAAAGGTCGGCACACAAGTTTTCACATAACTCCCTTAACCGACTAATATATCATTTTATTCACTTTTCTTTCTTGTACAACACTTTTCTCTAGCCGATGGTTGGTATCCTATCAACAATAAAAATCAAGATTATTTATTTTTTTGCGCGTACGTGCACGTATGTGCATGTTTTTGTGTATTATGTCTTATAATAATAATAATAAATTGCTAAAGATTGCCACATGATATAAAAAGTGAAAAATAAAATAGTATATCTGTTATCTTCTGAGAATATTGCGTTAAGAAAATGGCTGACGATCGACGCCAATGACCTATAAGTCATACGTTATAACTTTACATTGAAGATCACACAACACCCAAATATCAAAATTAATTTCGAATAATTAGATTATGTAGGTACTCATAGAAAATAGGATTGAAAAACAATTAATACTAAACACGTTAAATTTTTATTTTACTGAAATTCGATCACCTAACAATTACACATAATTTTTAAAATAATTACACAATTTAATATTAAATATTGGCTTAAAACTAAATATAGTCTAAACTGGAATTTTTTATTACTATGAATTTATTACCGAGAAATGATATCTCGTTTAAATGTCTTGTGGTAAAAAAATAATAAAAATAAAGTACCTATTGTTACTTTAATTGAAAATAAGCTGCATTTCGGTTGGAAACATTATTTTAATAAATGTAATAAAAATAATTTAATTTGATCAAGGACTTTAATACTTAATTAATCAACATTCCTCAATTTTAATTCGAAGCATTTTGAAAATATAATTCAATAAATTAATGGGAATAATAAATATCATAAATAACGTTCATTGAAAAATATAAAAAATAAAATTAATTTAAAATGTAGGAGTATAAAAATTTAAATGTACATATAAAAGTATAAATTGCTGTTTCCTTCCATCGTTCAATTTAAATATATATATTTTTTTTTTATATTTATAAGCTGTCTAAATTCCAATATTCTGTATTTTTGAAGTTTGTAATATTATTAAATAATTAATAAATGTGAAACTGTCAAAAATAATTTAAAAAAAATTAAAAATTACAATATTCATAAACGAATAACAACTTCATCACTATAGTAATATTTGCATTACATAAATAAATAAATAGATAAATTATAATATATACTAACATTTTGAAAAAACTGAATTTATTATTTTATAATATTAAATTGAAGTTAAAAAATGTTTACCATGGAAAAATTACATGAAACTATATTATATAGAATCTATCTTTTTTAGATCATTATTTAAGATTAAAAATGATATAAAAAGGTATACTCTTCAAATCACACTATTTAAATATATACCATATTTTCATGATTTACTGTTTGTCATTATTATTTATGTATAACTCCGTCATAATTTATATACATAGTACAAAATATACACCAGTCACTGTTAAACGAGACATAATGTTTTCCATACAATTGATGCATATAAAATAATATATGTTCTTTTAAAATAGATTTTGTATTCCTTTACGGACCTTTTTTTTTATCTAAAATTAAAAATCTAAATATATAGATTATAAACTCTGCATAATATTTTGTCTTTTGTATTATGGTAGTTTGTAAGAATAAAAAAGAAAAATAATAATAAAAAGTTTAACCAATTTGGAATAACCGTTATTAGGGATTATGTTCATTTAAAAATTACTTGTTCATATTTTACTTATACATACTATATTATTTGTAATGTATATCAAATATTTTTCTTCGATTAACCATAATAATATAATAGTTCGTCATTGGTATTTATTAGTATATAAACATGACTACTTCGTCGTAATATATGATCCTGACTTGATTCTGGCAGTTCTTCAAATATTTTACCACCAAGTATCACCTCTTATCCGCCTTTTTTGGCATCTATATTTATCCTGTTATTTATGTTCTTGAAAGTCTTTTTCTTATGTCCCATCAAAATTTTATGGAACGTTACAATTCCATTCCTCTTTATTTACTATCAATATACACGTCAGTTTCTAAATATGGCAAAAATATTTTGTTACTCCATTTGAGAACAATTCAAAAACCTCTGCCTTTTCCACCCTGCAACACAATGATTGAAAATAACAACTGATCTCTTAAACAGGAAATAAAATAGTATGGAAACACTGTATCAAAACTTCATTTTAATTTATTAATAGAAATATGTATATTATTTCCAACTAAATTCACGGTTTATACCGTGTTATATTCGGTGTACGTGACATAGGTCTCAAAATGGCCTCGAGTAGTTTATCAAAGAAAGTAAAGTACATTTGTTTTCGTGTCGATGATAATAAAATAATTCAACTCTGACTATTGGTATAAAAAAAAATATGAGCTTCATTATATGTTGGATAATTTAACTAGAATATAATTTTCTATTCTAATCAAAATATTGTATTATTTAATTAGAAATAATAAATTATATTGTTTATACTTATTGGATGTTAACATAAGAATGTCTCATTACAGTTTAATAAAAAACCTAATCAAAAATTACCTAAATGAGGGATAGAAAATAAATGACACACGTTCCAAGCTTAGCACGGGAGAAATGTTCGATGACTCCCGGTATTCCGACATTCTAGTGTATATATATATATATATATATATATATATATATATATATATATATATGTGAACGACAATGTTCGTAATCATAGTATTTTATATACTAATTAGGAATTGTGTGTAATACCAACCAAACATATTCGGAAATCTATAAAATTATTTTAACCACCTATGAAATGCCAAAAAATGTATAGGTTATGTGCCAAATACACCTTATCTTCATTGATAATGTAATATCGAAAAATGATGATGGGTTCCGACTGTAACTATTTACATTTGCACTTTATAATGCCTGTATTACCTATATTTTAGTTATTAATAATCTATAATATATTTTCAACGGCGTATTGTTATTTTTATTATTTATATTTTTTACTGAAGCACTGTCATTAAGTGTGTGGACAAGTTAATATTAAATCAGTTCTTATTTGTATACTGAAATAATACTACTGTATACAATTTATACGTTATTATTATTATTTTTTATTCAATATTTTAATTACAAAAAAATTTAAATTACAGAATAATCAAAATTTAATACCATCTTATGGACAATTTAATATGGTTTTGTTTAACATAGAGATTAAAAGTCGATGCGGCCTGTGCTCCGAAACTATTGTATTTTGGACATCATCTATCAAACGGCATTTTGAAATAAACCACAAAGAAATTCCTGAATTAAATATTTCCGAAAGAATAGAAGTTATTTCTCAGTACTTTGAAGTAATTGAAAACCAATCTAATTTGTAATGTAAATTTGTTAAAATTGTTAATAATATCACAGAAGCAAGTTTCGAAATTTTTAGTTGATTATCAAACACTCAAAACCATTCACAGTGAAGTTTTTAAAAATATTCATTATTAAAGCTGCTACTAGGTGGTTTCAAGAATTTATTAATAAAAAAAAAAAAAAAAATATATTTTTTCAGAGAATTTAAGAATTACAGCTGAACAAAAATACTGTTAAAGCATTTTAAAAATGAGCATCAATATATTTGATTAACTTTAGACTGGTATTAATTGTTGTTATTAGATTTTTTTTCTCGATTTGTTTAGAAGAAATAACTGATAAAAAGTGATCTGCTATATTATAAATTTTCGCACGTTTTACGCGTGGAAATACGATTTGTGAGAAACTTTTAAAATTAACTAGTAAGTAAAGAATAAGAAGTAAACATGTTTGTGATACAGTCAATAAATTAAAATAACTGAACATATTTAAAAAATAAAAAAATACAAGGGATGCCTCAATATGACTGAAGAAGTAAAAGATTTTATGAAGTTACTTGAAAAGATTGTTAGATATCCAATAATTGGATTTCGTTACATAATATATTACTAAATGATGTGCTCCAAAGACGGCACTAATGATTTTAATGAATAGTTAAAAGAAGATTATAAAATTATTATAAGTCTTATGTTAACTATAAATTTGATATATTTTTAGCAATAGCAATAGTATAAGTTAGCTAATCCTAGCCATATCGTTAATCATTTGGACAAAATTAACCTATTTTTACACGAAATTAAGACCAATTTTAAAGAACTTTATATTTCAGAATGACAAACAAAATTTATATTTTTAACAAATTTAACTTTATATTTAATACTTTTAATTAGAAATTACACAGATGTGGAATAACAATTAAGGTCATTTATGGATTAATAAAATGCTTTTTAAATTAGATATATTGATAAAAAATTATAGGCTTCCCGATCTGAAGACTAGATTAATTTTCAGTGTAGTAAAAATGTTTGAACAAACAAATTGAAATATTATCGATAAATTTTTAAATATTCTTGGTGTTACTTAAGTACAGTTTTCACTAAGTCTTCAAAAATTGATAACAATTATTTTTATTCTTTTTCTACGTTATTATCATTACTTTTTTATTTATATTTAGTGAAAATTCTGTGTTACAAAAATAATTAGTGGCATTGCTGAAATAATTTTATTTTTATTATGTCATAAATTAACATATTGATCAAATCCAATTTGCCATCTTTGGCCTAAACAATTAACTGCAGTATTTTACAGTATTTTACGATTTAGTATGTGATAAAAATTTGATACTTTAAAAAAAAATATAAAGGTCATTTAAAATCCATAAATTATTTTAATATGACTTTTAAATATATTTAAGATTATAAAAAATTATCCCTCTGAAAAAGGTTGGATAGCTAGCAACATTTTAAAAATTAATATTAAAAATTCGAAAATAATTTTCTTGAAAATATTACCATAACAGGAGAAAATTTAGCACCATTGCTTAACAAAAATAATAACCTATAACATTGATAATTTTTTAGTATATAATTTCTAGTGACTGAAAAACATAATTTTATATAAAAATAATACCATTAAAACAATAAGAATAGCACATTAGAAGTATAATAAATATTAAAGATGAAAAATCTCTAATGTTTAAACAAAATTTACTATAGTAATATTTAACTAGTGATACACTTAGAAAATTATTAAAGTTTGTAAAAACATGTAAAAGTTTTCTTCAAAAAACTAAATAAAAAAGGATGAAACTTCTAGGTCGGATAAGATACAGTAATGGGTGTAAATTGTTGTATGAATCATTTGAACTTGAAATCAATATACCATTGCTCTAAAAAAAAATGATTCTAAGTGAAAGGAGTCGGATTAATTGTACTGTTAGTTTCCTTAATTTTGAATAAAAAAGCATTTAAAATATAAGAAATTAGAAAATTACATGTACTTATAAACAGAAATCTGTCTAATGTGTCTTAAGTCACTAGGATTAATAATTATGGGATTACTTCTAAGTAACTTATATCGTTTAATGCAGTTGTTCCTAAATGTTTTCTTCTTGCAGTGCACTTATAGAGCTGAAGTTATCTCATAGTAGCCTTGATAACACAGTTAACCTTATTCTTAAATAAAAATAAATGAATCCGAGATAAATTTTAATATATATTTTGAAAATATTATTGTTATTTTGGTTATACGTTTTAATTGTTTTTTAGTTATTAAGTTGTATACATTTATTTGTAGAAGACATTTAATAAATGTAATGGATGAATCTGCTAATCACTACATATATTTTTTTGAATCTTGGGATAAAACTTGAAAGTATCTAGAAGTTACTTTTTCAAACATTTTCAAATCTTCAAAAATGGAATTCGTATCTTGAGAGATCTCAACTCCATTAAAAGTCAAAAAATGCTGCATTATAAAAGAATAATTTTTAATGGATGTGAAATATTCACTGAAGTATGAAGTAAAGATTTCAAGTCTATAGGTTTACCTTTTTGTATTACAATAAAAAATACTAATTCCATATTGGCAAAAACTGATATGCTGGAATTTCCATTTTTTATTTTTAAATTTTTTTTCAGTTATTCGTAGAAATAACTCTAGTCGAAATCGTTAACGCAAACATAAAAAAAATACAAACATGATATCTAAAAAAACATTGTTATAGCAATTTACCAACAAAACACAAAAATAATTGAGTTATAACATTAAGAAATAAAAATAAAAGGTTGATTAAAACATAGTAATTATAAAACAATTTACTACATCCATTTTGATTTGTATTGAGATCGTTTATTATAACCACGAAATTAACATAAATATTATAACAACGTGAACTTGTCAAAATAGAAAACTACATGACGGATTTTTGTGAAAATGTTATCGAATTTAAGGAGAACGGAATGATGAAAGCCATCAAAGTTATGGTCGACAATCCATCATCTTATTTTCTACCGCTTGCATCAAATCAATTTCCGTAAACATCATCGAGGCTCTGAAAATCTCTACGAGCACCTCTAGAATAGAGTCTTGATTCACGTTACACCGGTAATTGTGGCACATTAATCAGCAATTTTGTATTGTGCAAGACAACCGTAAGGAGGATAAAAATAATACGGTATATCGATTATTTGGCAGATCGATACTCGAAGTTTACCAAAATTGCCCCAAAAGGCACAATTATTCAAAAGCAGTGGTATTTGAAACAGTTTAAAACTAATTTAAAATGAAAAATATGCCGATTATAATTTATATTAATTATGAATGATGATATTTTTGAAATAAAAAATAAAATAAAAACCAATTAAATCGGTCTAATACAATATTCAAACTGTTTTCAATAACACTGTGAAATAGATATGAGAGTTGGAAATCAATTATTTTTAAAGTCCGGATTGACCACTGCAGCTGTAAGTGAACGATATTAATCTGACTTGTCACTAATTCGAGGGCAGACCGCATTTTAGTTGCATGTCTGTGTAATATTACTGAAACGGACAGAATGGATGGTAATTGCTTGGTTATAATTGAATCAAAAATGAAGGGACATTTCTTATTCGATACAGCCGATATGTGGAGAGGTTTTTGCCGTTTCGGACGAAAATATTGATATACAGTTTAAATGGTGCTTGAAGCTTTAAAATGAATTATTTCATAATTCGATTAACTAATAATATTATTATATTACGTGATCGAATTAAATAATTATTCTCATAAAAGGAGTGTAAAATAAATTAAATTTATGCGCATGTGAACTGTTAATATATATATACTATACTGTTTTACGATTCATACTGTATAAAAAAATGTTGCATATTACGCTGCAATGAAAGTTACCAATGGTGATAATTTTAAAGTTACCACGGCAATAAAAACGAATAATAGTTTAATAAACAAATAAAATATGCGCGCATCCTAGTTTTGTATGCTGAATATTGTAATATTAGTACAAACATATTTTTATAAAACTAAACCCAAATTAAGTTAGAATGATGGAAAAAGTGTAGTTGGATTTTTTTTAGCATTTGGGCTATTTAGGTTGAATCCTAAAACTTATAAGCTTAATTTTTTTTTTTTTTATAACATATATTATCGTAAGTTTTTATTTTTTTTATTTGAGTAAAATATTTTGGTTAGTTTTATGTTGGTATTAACTCAGGTATAGTTTTAATACTAAGAATCAATCACAAATCAATTACAAAAACTATTTCGTTGAAGAATTTTGCAGTTTTATTTTGTGACTACAATATTTATTTCACATTTTGTAAGTTTATAATTAGTTACAATATTCCATGATAAATATTGTATTCGTTTTTATGTTTTATATTTGATTTACAAAATCAAAAATTACAGCAAACCAACGAGTTTAGATTATAATTAATCTAAAAGTTGGTAACGGTGGTGATGGGTAGTTGGCGGAAGAGCGGTCAAAAGGAACAATGGTCATCGTCGTACCTTTGTACCCCCCTCCCCCTCCCAAGAAACTAGAAGATTTCCTTCTAGACCACATATCTTACATTATACAATTTATGTAGTGTTGAGAATTACGGGTAGGAATCACAATGGGAGAAACGACCAGTTCAACATAAATGTTTACTGAATAGAAGAAAAAGAGAAAAAATATAGCAAATCCATGGAATTTCACCATAATTTTCGCCTAACCTGTAGTTCCACAGTGCACAACAATAAAAGTCGTCAGCTCATTACGGCGTGTCAACTGTTTGTACAATTCCATTCGTTCAATCTCGATCTCCCCACGCACGTAAGCGTATTTATTCGTGCTCCTCTGCTTATAATAGGATGAAGCTTTTCCGGCCACGACCACCATCGCGACGCGTAATGGTTGCGATGACAATAAAATTCTGTTATCCGTGTTCAACGCATTCGGTAACATATCAGTCCAACAAGAATCATAGTCGTGTTAGTATAAAGTAAAAAAAAAAAAGTCAGATGAGTCTATTTTACCATTTTCGCACATTATAGGTAGTCTTAAAGTCAAAGTACAACCAACTTATATCATATATTCCGAAACTATAAAATTACTGTCACACTCCTTGTGTTTCGTTACATCGATAAAATTTTTGTGTTGTAAACTCTCAATAAAACAAACTTGACACAAATTGTTGAACAAAAACGATATTGATATAAGATATGTTCAGAATATCACAACTCTGCGACGAAAACTTAACAGATGTGATATACAATGTTTAAAAAATGTAATTGAGTTTCTTTTTTATATTTCGTTAAATTTTGTTTCTAACCGAAAATTTGGGTAACCAATTGAAAATTATAGTAAATATATGATTTTATTATTTATTTATTTATTTATTTATTTATTGGTGTAAACGCCCAGGTGGGCTCAAGTACAATGACAATAAGATTTATAAAAATTACATTGGTAGAATAAAGATACAAGTACAATAGTAGTATGAATTAAATACATAAAATAAAATTACAAAATAATAGAACTAATTTTAGTGATATAACAAGCTGCTAAAAACTGTGTTTTAAAGAATACAAATTATTCATAATAAACGGATCAAGTTTTAAATTATTGCACTCTCTGGCTATTCGATCAATAGGGTTATTAATGCCGTAAGATGTTCGATGAAAAGGGATTTTAAATGTGGGACAAGAACGTGTATGAAATTTAGGTATATGGAAGTTTATAGACTGTAAAAGTTCTGGACAAGATATAACACCATTTATTAATTTAAATAGAAAGCAGATGTCTGTATATTTCCGTCTATTAACAAGGGGATCTAATTTGAGGGAATCCTGTATAGAGTTAAGGAATATTGACTCAGATGGATGATTAATGGACTGCATACGTCTCTTATATGCGATAAACGTAAAAATCTTCTTTGTACACGTTCAAGCGATTCCATCAAACCGACTTGTGAGGGGTTCCAAATAATTGAACAGTAATTCAACGCAGGTCTAACTAAAGAAACATACAAATTTTTTAGACACTGTTCGTTCCTAAACTCTTTTGTATGGACGTAGTGCAGAGTATACTTATATTTAGAATAAATAGTACAGGTGTTTATTAATTTCATGACATTCTCTGTAATCCTTTAAACTCTCAAATGTCGTTCGAGTATAAGTTTCATTTAACATTTTTTTCTCTATTATTGCGGATTTTATATTAATTTTAATAACAACTATATTTTCACAGAAGAATTATATTCGTAACACTGTTGCTAACTCTCCTATATACAGAGTTTTCTATTTTGGTTTGCCAAGCAATTATTATAGTTATCCTTTTTAAATTGTATTATTAAAATGATATCATTTGAAGATTTCCACCCATCTGTAAACATATTTTATCATTTTATAAACTATAATATTCTTTGTAAATTAATATTTGTAAAGGAGTGCCTAAAAATATTTGTTTAATAATTATAAAAAACAATCACATCACATGTTGAATATCAAACGAAATAATTGTTAACAATTTTCCGTTGCTTAGTTATTTTTTTGATGTCAAATACTATAAAAAGAAGTCTTTTGGTTGAATCTTGACAAACCCCAAACATTAGATCCATAAAAATATTGTCTTTATAAATTGATGGGTTACATTTCTATTGTTTAAAAAAACTGACCACAAAACATAACTTTAACAGACCTGTGCTTCCCTAAAAGTATTCTATTTATTATACTATTTATTATTATTACAAAGAAAAAATCACTCAAAGAGCTAACTAAATAATTGTATAAAATGAACATAAATTATTCGAACCATTGATTATTAAAAAAATAATTAAAATGTTGATTTTCCAGAAACGTTATTATTTATAATTACATTTTTAAATAGATAATTAGTCAAAAACAACTTCATTATAAGTTTATTATTAACAATAAATTATATAAATACTTAAATGTATAAGATATAAATATGTATATATATATATATTTATATATTTATACATTATTTCAACTGTTTAAATATTTTCATTCTTACTGAATTTTAATTATTAAACTAATTTCAACAACTTAATTGAAAAGTACTTTTGTATTATTGTTAGTACAGTTTGTATAACAAAGCCAAGCAAATGTTTTTCATTAATATATAACTGTTGTTACTGTCATAAATTTTTAGGCAATTTCAATTGAAACTGTTTAACTATATTGTACAGTTATAAGCGTCATGAAAATTCTTAGGTCTTTATTATTTTTCGTTTATTCTTTGGCTTTCTCTTACAAGTAGGTACTCAGGAACTTAATTTTCACGATTTATTTTCAAAAATTTTTACTTTAATAAACTATAAACGGCATTTGTGCTATTAACTATTCAATATTTTACTATACATTGTTTTATACATCTGAAATTAGTTTTGATTAAAAATATTGTATAATTCAATCAATCAATTGAGATTGTGATTGAACATTATGTTTACTTGTTCAGTGAGACTATTAAAATCTTGATTATATTCTTTTATTTGTTGGTGTTTATTTTAATGAAGTAAATGCATCTTACAATCGTTTTCATTAAATTTGGTCTACACCTAATCAAAATCCAAGCCTTTTTTAAAGAAATAAAATTAAATAATCATTTTATAATGTTTAAAGATCTGTGAATATGGTTGAAACACGAATTGAACTTTTTAATTTTCATTAAATGGTTGAATCTACATTTTCTTACATTTATATAATAATTACACTTTCAATTAATTACTCACTTGATAAAGCCTTTGTTGCATTTTTTGATTCGAGAACGAAGTATGTCATGTTATGAATGTTCAATATTATTCATATATCTACTTACTATCTTTTTAAATTATTTATTTGATTTACACAATTTAAGCATGAATAGGTATGTATATTAAACACAACAAAAATATTTATAATTTATGTTTAAGTTGTAATGATTGATGTCACCACATTTAAATTAATTATAAAATATATAAATGATAAAACATTAACACTAGCACAATTTTTAGTTTTCAATAAATATTATTGGTGATGTACAATTAGTCCAAATAGATTTTTTTCTACTTCCTTGTAATTAACTTGATTACCTAAAAATGTTTTTGTCAATATAATAGTTAAATAATATAACAGTTGAAAAAATGTATATTTTATTAATTTATTTTGTAGTCATATTTAAATCCAATCTGTGAAGCAATATTTTTATTTTTCACTGATACCAAAATATTGGTATTTTTAAATGTAATTGGAAATAGTAGTATATATAAAGTAGTACAAATATATAATTCAAGAACAGCATAGATCTAACATTTTGAAAAGAAAAAAAAAATTAAAAGTCAATAGTTTTTGTGATAATGAGTGTTTTACGCTTGGTGAATCACCCTGTATATATCATATTGTCAATATTACTGTTTTAATTATTTAAGTACTTTTTGATGTATAAAATAATTTACCTATAAATATCATAAAATAAATAAAAAAAGATTTCATAACAATTGATAATTTTATCAAATTGAATTATTTATGGGTTTTTTCTAAAAATTGTGATTTTTTATTGGTTGATCCATAAAATTATATAATTATATAAGTTGAAGTAGGTTTTTGGAAATTACAATTAGTTTGCATTTTATTTTGAAAATTTTGGTTTATATATACTTAAATTTAATTGTGATATATTTTTAATATGTTAAAACTACAAATCAGTACAAATATAAATTTTGAAGTAAGATGTAAAGAACATTTTCTGAAATGAAAATAAAAAAAAACTCTTCCTAATTTAAATGTCGCTAAATATATTTAAGGAAACAACTTTAATATACATTCAATGATATAAATGTACAATCACTTGCCCAATCTTAATAATATATAACAATAACCAAAGTATTTTTATTTCTTAATATATTTATATTTAATTTTAATTTATTTTTAATAATATATACTATTAAAATTAATTTTCTCTATGTAAAAACGACGACCAATTTTTCTCAATCTATTCATTTCTTTACTTTTTTCTTATTCAGTTGCGATTTTATTGACTTTGTATATATCTAATGGTGAATTTTTAATTCGTAACTGGTCGTACTTTACAAATAAAATAATACTTAAAGTTAAGCATTTCTTTATATATATATATTTTTTTGTATAAAAGTTATTTGTGTATTTATATATTAAATATATAAAGTTTATTACTTCAAATTAATATAACGAGTGAACCGTTTGCGTTCCAGTTAACGTGTTGGATTTTCGAAAACAGTTGGCGAAAAGAGGTGATTTATTGGTGGATTAGAACAAGGATAGAGTTGGAATTGAAATGGCTTCTTGCAGAAGCTAGTTGACATGTAAATGGTTATTAAGATTAGCCATTTTGAAGTCTTTGTGAAGGCTTACGTTGAATGTGTTAAATGTATACCAGAGTACTGCAGTTATTTCACGAATACAAATATACTAGAATGCTCGGATGGTTTTAGTGTACGACGGTTTAGCTAATACGTCCCATATTTAGAAAGCATACAACCATACAAGTCTAATAAGGGCGCTTTGTATGTAATGCATTTGAAAGTTTTTAGCGCATAATGGTTTGGAGAAGATATAGTTTAGGTTTGATGTTTTCAATTTTAACTTTCAGACCATGTTCTCATATTATATTCCCATAGAATATATTGACCGGGATATTTTACTTTTTAAAAACTAAAACTATGTGATTAGATTATTTAATTCTACTGTAATTATTTGGTATCTGTGAACACTCGATGAGAATAATTTATTTTTTTTCATTAATTCGGATTTTTAACAATTTAAAAAATATCTAAAAATATACTAATCCCAGTTTTTCTAATAACGCAATTATTGATGGCTTGCGTTATTAATTTATTATATTATATATTTAAATTATTTTAGAATGTATATGATTGTAAAATAGAAAATAATATATATATATATATATATATATATATATATAATAGGTAATTATTTAATTACAAGTAATATTTTGATATAATAAAATATAAAAAAAAAAAAAAATGATAAAATAAAAATAATCGTTATGGTTGTGATAACATTATATAAGATAGTAATACTTCTAATCTTGGATGTAAATTATTATCATTATTATTATATTACATATTCAAATTAAATAAAAAAATCTACTAAACACAAACTAAAACGTGGAAAAGAAATCAATTATTTATAGTCTATAGTAAAATTACATAACATAAATAATGCTACAATGTTATATTATTATGCAATCACCAATGTATGGCATATGAAAACACCTCGCAGACTCCTGTATACGTAACGAAAATTACTATATTTATATTATTATTATATTTATAAAACACGTACATTACTTATGGTGCACGTCATAATATAATATGTTTCTGTTGTTTGCAAAATGGGTATGTACTGAGACGAAAACCGGATGAATGGTGACGTATAATATGATTATATCGTCGATATTTCCATTTCGTCGGTTACTCGCAACATTTCTCGGATATGTTGTCTGGAAAACAACCTTGAAAAAAAAATGGTTTTGATAGTGTAATGACATGCACTATGTTTATAGAAACTTATGGTTCGTTGATGTTTGTAACGCACATATACGTATACGCGTATACGCGTGTAATATGTAGAACAAAAGGCAAAAGTAGTTTTGCATTTACAAATCATCGACATTTTGTAAAAATTGTAAGCCGTATTAATAACTGTATGCTATATATAGGTTAGACAATTTTAGAAAATTCTGGTTCAAACTAATTTTTTTTAGAATCATTTTTATTTATAATCCCGTTTCATTTTATTAAAAAATTTTCTTAGATCTTTTGTTTTATACATTTTCAAGTCTGTTTATCTACACAAGTTTACAAATACAAAATTAATAAAAATTAAATATCTATCTAAAATCCAGGGGTTAGTAGGAATTAATGTTCTTACTCCACTCCATCTGCTTCCATTAATGTTGACCTCAAGACTCAATCGTTTCACGTACGTCTACTGTTGCCGCACGGGTGTACGTTACGGAAATTATTTAGTATTAAAATAAGTGTAAACGCGTTCGGCCGGTCCGATTTTGAACGCCGGAATGGTGATGAACATGGGTTTTGTGGCAAAAAGCGTTTAAATACGAGAATGTGTTATAAATCACACGGCACACCGCTGCTGTTCGCTCGGCGAACACGACATGATGATATAACGCGATTATATTATATGGTGCCACCCCGTTCTTCTGTACCCTTTGACCATGGTAATGCACTGCTCACCGCGCCCACCCGCCCAACTATCGACTGCCGTCTCCATGAAATTCAAAGTCCCAGTCCACAGGTACCTCTGTCGTCGATAGGGCATGGGGAGGGACAAAACAAATTAAATCCTTTCCCCCCAGTGCATAAAACACGTACCCTGTAGCCACATCAAAAGCGAACCTTTAAAGACACGATTTTAACGGTGGCGGTGGATTTCCAATAATTTTATTATGTATGCGATTATCACCGTAAGCGTATTAATAATACAACGTACGTTCGTCCTTTCCCTTTTTCGATCAAATACACCCCCTGACCGTTGTCCAACTAACGCCACCACGTTTAGCTGTTCGAATCATGCGTGCGGTTGATCGTATTATGCGATAATATACCATTGACCGGTTTCGTGGTATATATATATATATATATATCAGTGTAGTAGTGTAATTCTAATGGCTTATGACTTTTGACCATCAGCTTCTCTCCAATGCACGTACGGTACACACGCACATCCCATAAGCATTTCGTTTCAAACGTTATTTACTGCAGGCAACCAGAGTTACAGATAATCGAACGATCGGTTGGTTTGGGTTAATAAATCATCAGATATCTTTTTCTTCTATAATTCCATCCTCATTAATTTTAAATAGTTAAAACGGACATAAGCACGCTGTTTGTATTATGTGTAGGTAGATTATTTATATTAATTTTTCTTGTTAATTAATCAACTAAGTATTATAATAAAATTTGATTATTATTATTATAATTATTGCTTTTATTTAATTCGTAATTGTAAAGATTTTTATTTGTATTTAATAAATATATTTGTAAACAATATAACTCTTGAGTCTTCATACGAATTTCCACCCAGTGAGGCCCAGTAATCTTTTTGATATAAAATAAAATAAAATAAAATAAATTAAAATAATATGATTAACTTATACAATACGTTTTTCATGGCAATTACATTTATAAAGGTTATAATTTAGCCACATATTTGTTTTCATATAATAATTGTTTTGTTTTTTTTTTAATTAATTCATGGATGATTTATTTCCTTGTGGCATTTAAAACTAATTTAAATGCAATTCGATATCCCGTATACCATTAATAATGTGGGTTTTAAACAATTATGCGTCAAGTATGGTTTAAAACTATTCATTACGTATAGATTCAAACGGGTAAGTCTTTCCTAATCAAATTTATTATGGCCTGTATATAAATCGTGAATGGGTATTATGAACAAAACATTTTCACTTCAGATCCAATTTGAATTATACTTAGTTTGAGAAGGCAGTATTCAATTTAGGAGATATTTCTTTAATTCGGGGTTGTGAACCGTTCTGAAAGTACTATACGTTCATACATTTTTTGTGTGACACGCATTGTTTATGAACGGATGAAGGACCAGCCACGAATGTGATGCGATTGGTTATTAATTTATAATACGTTGCACCCGATCTTGGAAGCTATAGGCAATCAAACGCAGGTGATTTGGTTTACGTAAGTAGAAAAACTCAATGTTGTGCTTGAACCGTACGCACAGTAGCAGCGACGAAGGGACGGGAAACAAGTTAAAAATACAAAGGAGTACAGGAGTTAGAGGTTAGTTATCGGGGAGAGGGGAGGTTAGGTTAGGTGTCTGTGACCGAATCGGTTTGGTGCAATGACCACAAAGCTCACACACAAATTGGAAAAAATATTTAAATAACTAAACTAAAACAAAAAAAAAAAAAAAAAATTTAAAACTACGTGATGACTGAACTGGTAACTGGTGATCCTGATGATCTGGGTGGTCTCTCGCACCACTGGGGATGCTGGCGGTTTTACGTATGGTCCAAATAATTTTTAAGAGAACAAATACAAGAACTTATATTTTATGTGACAATTAAACACTTAAGAATAATTATTCTTTGACCATGTAAATGTTATAATTAAGTGCAATTATAATTGCACATGACGCAGATTGATGATTGACACAAACCACAACAATTAATAATGATAGTACATGACGTTTGATAGAACCCGAGAACGACAAAGAAATGATTCACATACAGTTTTACTAATCGGTCAGTTTATGTTGAATATTAAAATTTTATTTGAGAACATTTTCCAAACACTTAACTGGATTTAAATAAATACTAAATATTTTAGTAAATAAATCTATTTGACAATTCGCATATTCCAAATAAGAATTAACTTATCTTGATGAATACGTTTCGGGTAATATATTGTTGTTTTCATTTAATATCCATGCACAATAATTTATTTGTTATAAATTGTAGTTATTCGATTTTATTTATTTAAAATCATGTTTGTTGATAGAATATTATCTTATTAATGATTAGAAATTTAACATTTAAAAATCAATAATTCAACCTTAATTGATTAGATCCAAACAGATAATTAAATACATTATTTTTATTTTTTAAATCTGAATTTAATTATTGACTAAAAGTAATAGTGGAATTATATCAAAAAAATGATTACATTTTGTTGTGTAAATAAAAAATTGCTAATATTATTAAGTGATTAGAACAGTAAAAAAAGTCACAAATATTAAAAACCGTTTAAATTTAAATAAATTATAGATCTTTAGCATCTAAATTTATTTAAATAAAATTTTTACACATAAATATTAAAATATTTATTAGATATATTATTTTTGATGAATATGTATGTTATAATGGAAAAAATTAATTTTTGTATTAAGATATTTATCAAAATTAACTTTCAATATAATATGTTACTTAAAAAAAAAAAAAAACTGAATAAATTACACAAATTAATTGTAAAAAATTTGAAACTGATCTGACAACAATTATTAGGATTATCTTTGTTATCTTTACTAATTTATATCCAAGGAAGAAACTACAATTTATACTTCAATTTATGTGAATAAAAGTATATATTCGGCCAAGTATAAATACTTTTTTTTTAAATACATTCACAAAAATATTTACATTGTTTTTATTTTTATTTTTCGTAAAATGTGTCGACCGTAAGAATCTTGATATACTAATATATACCTATAATATATTTTTTCTTCAATTTTTACAGGCCGATATACTACTTATACGTGTGCCTCTGAAATATTTTTCCACCGATATATAGTTAAGTTAGATTAGAATGAGTAGGACAAGTTTGGCATGCCGATGGCACCCTGTTATGAAGGACACGGAAAACAGGAGAAATCCAAGAGACAGGTATTGGCAGAGATGTTACAGTACAGGGAAAAGAGACTTTAAGAGAGTCAATTAATTACTGGATATTGAAACGGAATTGGATAGAGAGATAGTATCTAGAGACTAGAGAGTAGAAAATATTTTTAGAAGAGGTGATGATCATTAATGAACTGCTATAAGTCTTTGAAAAAAAAATAAAAAAAATACTTCTATTCATAATTCTTCAATAAGTAATCTAGTGACTCTACTATCAATCAAAATTTGCAGGATAAAACAAAATTAATGATTATTATAAACATACATATATATTATATACTACTTGAATCTTTCTAAGAAAATGAATACAAATCTCCTTTATTAAATATTACTACATATCCAACATTATGAATGATCAGAAAATTAAAAACTGCCAAAAATCAAAAAATAAACTTTTTATAGTATTTAAATTCGACATTTAATCAGTATTTTTTTTAAAAATACATTACTTTAACGTATAATGGAAGGTAGTTATTTTTACTGAAGCAGACTCGTAAACAATAAGCAAACAAATTTAATTATTTATAATTAAACCGTTACAACATTGTTAAATCTTAACGTATATAATTTTCAAACAAATTCCAATGAGTAATTTATAAATACTCTAAGTTAAAAAAAAACTAATATTTAAAAACAAAACAAGAAAAAATTGAAATATCTTTGAAATATTTTCAAACGAAAAATTATTACATAAATCAAAATAAATATATTCAATATTTAAGTTTATACGTAAAAATTCAAAGGATTCATAAATTTAACAGTAAAAATATTTTTTTTTTATAATTATAAAATCCATAATAATAATGGTTTTATTTTTTATTTTTTTTTTTTATAATTTTAATCATGTGTTTTCTTATAATTTTTTATGTCATCAATATTGCTTTTTTTAGAATAAATTCAAAATAAAATATTTGACAAATAAAAAAAAAAAAAAATTAAACTATATTTGCTCATATTTTCGACATTTTAAGTGTGTAATATTTTCTTAGTTATTATAGCTCCATTTTTTTTCTTAAAATAAAGTAAGTAAGATGAGACTATTTTTTAATTAAACTTTTAAAAAAGGTTTTTTCTAGTTAAATGTTTATACAGCAAGTATTTTAGTTTCTAAATGGACATTATACTGGAAAGTATAAAACACAAAATGAGTATCATATTATTTTTTAGTATTTTTTTTTTTTTTTATAATACGAATTACTGTTAATATTATTGCCATAGGATTATTTCAAAAACAAAAAGGATTCATCTACTTCTATAAGGAAAACTATATTATATTAAACTAACTATATTATTTTACTAAATATATGTGCTTAACTTTATAAAATATTTTATGATGTTGTCATAATCAGGAAAATTCATGACCGAACTGAGTATAGAATTGAAAATATTATTTATTTTTTGTACTTGCTTTGTGCATGTAGCGTATTTAATACAGACTTTAAAATACTAGGAAATCAGATATCGACCAAAATATTGTATTTTAAGTAGTTGAACATTATAATAAGAAATAACGAATGAGAAAAATAATCGTGAGGTTTTTACAAAATATCTACCATATTACTGTCTTACATATTATTACTCTTTGTTACATTCGTATCTCACGCATAGTCCACCCATTTTGGCTATGATTTAACTTGCAAACATACGATATTATTATCATTGCACACGGATGAAGAAATAACCGGCTGGCCGACATCGCAAACGTTTTATGTTGACACAACGAAATTGGCTATCATCTCAAAATCGAAAACGTATAATGCAATATTGCATTTAAATGGGCTAATATTATAACCGGACAGCAATATAGTTAGCCTTGTTATATAGATTTTACCCATGCGCGTTTTACGGTTATCTCACTTGCGCGTTTAATTGACTGCATATATTATTGACATGGTGTGTGTGTGTGTGTGTGTGTATTTATAATACTTAAATACACAATCTAAGTATGTGCATTATATTTATGTGTGTATGTGTATACGCGTATTGCGGTTTGTAATGAATAATCTACGTTTGAACATAATACCCGCGTTGTTCTTCGTTCGACGAGATGTCTCAACAATAATGTATTATTATTATCATTATAACTATTATTATTATTATTATTATTATTTATTATTATTATTATCATCATTATTTTTCTCCGTACATGATGTTCGTTTGTTGAACCGAACCCGTTTTTGTTCGGTCCTGCTGAATATCGGATGATGATGATTCTCGCGTACCTGCATATATCTAAGCAACGTAAAAACATTTTTTGTGGCTTTGCGCTAATCTTCACTCTGTGTATATTGATATCGAACGGTCGTGAAACAATTTTATACTAATCTGCTTAACATTCGCAAAATATAATTGCAATTCTGTTATAACCACAATCAGTGGCACCCAACTCCATGTTAATGTAAGAAAATTGTCCTACATATAAAATGGGTGGTAGGCAGAGTTGGGCATTAGTCGAATAAAATATTATTCGATTGATTATTTGAATAAAAAATTATTCTTCATTGATTTATTCTCAATTTTATTATTGATTTTTATTTTATTCATTATTCAGTTATTCGTTTTTCATTATTCGTTATTCCCTATAGTCATATAAATAATAAATTTAAATCCTAAATAACAATGTATAATAATAATATAATTATTATTTAGACTTAAATAATATATATAATATATATAAAAATGTTATTATTCTTGATACACATACGTTATTATAGTTACTATAACGAAAATTTTTTTATTGTTGTTATTAATTGAGTTATTATTTAATCATTAATTATTATTAAAGTGTTAAATTATGTGAAATTTACGTAAAAAATTATTTGATAATTTACCGATATACCTACAAAGATTAATGTAAAAATGCCAAAAGTCATAACATTTCTATAATAGTTTTCCACTATTAACCTGTTAAGT
This sequence comes from Sipha flava, assembly GCF_003268045.1. Taxonomy (NCBI): domain Eukaryota; kingdom Metazoa; phylum Arthropoda; class Insecta; order Hemiptera; family Aphididae; genus Sipha; species Sipha flava. Next base: position 901,471 of record NW_020271856.1, on the reverse strand, counting down.
TACCAACATTTAGGTCTTATTACGGCACAATTCACGCCCATACGATTGCGATTAGTATAATACACAAATTAAAAAAAAATAATATCATTCATGATTTTAACGAATACATTTATTTTTAATAATTGTTTTATTCACGAATAAAACTATTCAGAATAATTTTATTCTTAATTCAGTACACCATAATTATTCAGAATGAAAAAATATTCTTTATTCATAAATAAATTAGTTATTCATGCTTTTATTTTTTCTTCTTTATTTTGATTTGTTTTTGTCCAACTCTGGTGGTAGGTGGGTCCTTATATGCTTGAAGTTTTGTATAAATATATTATTGACTATTGTCTCAAAAAATATTATTTTTTGATTTACAGAAATATTGTTTTTAGGTATTCAGTAACTACTGTAGAGTAACTATAAATACCTATAAATCATTATTAAAATTAAACTATACATTTTTTATAATAGTTTTATACCAATACCTACTTAGTATAGATATCTGTGTTATTTACTTATTTTATTGTACCTACCAAATACCGATCAAAGTATACAGACTTTAGAATTAGAACATGAAATGTAAGGGCACTCCTTAAAACAGGTAAGTTGGAAGAAGTCAAACACAAAATGGAAGAAGCACAAATGGATATCTTAGGATTATGCGAGATTAGATGGGCAGGGAAATGCGATTTTATACAAGATGATGTACAGATTATTTACAGTGGAAGCGAAAAAAGCGAAAAAATTAGTATAGCTGTTATCCTTAAAGGGAAATGGAAAAAAAATGTTCTTAATACCTATCATGTGGACGATAGAATATTGATGAACAAACTTAACTTTTTTTTAGCTGCACCTACTAACATCTATTTTATCCTAGTATATTTCCCAACATATAACAGCTCTGACGAAGAAATAGATGTTATGTGTAGTGAACTAGAAGAACTATTGAATTTTACTGAAGAGAAATCAAATGTCTTAATACAAGGAGACTTTAATGCATCAGTTGGATAATAGGCGTTAATTTTAACCTACTTAAGCTTATATGGTTTGGGGAATCAAAACGACCGAAATGTTTTACTTGTGCATTTTTGTGTACAGTTAGATATGGTCATAACAAACACTTTTTATTAAGTACCTGCACGTAGGCGTTATACATGGAAAGCTCCTGGGGATAAGATGCTGTCAAATCGACTTCATCTTGGTTAAAAGGAAATACAGGAATCAGATTAACTTTTATCAAACATACCCTGGAAATGATGTAGACAGTGATTATAATTTAGTTCTTGCAAAATGTAATATTAAGTTCAAAAAGAGACCGAAAATGTTTGAGAAAAAATGGTACTTAGACAAATTCAAATTTAATACCATAGTAACCATCTTTGGAAAAGAATTAATAAAACACAGTTAACACGAATTGAAGCCATGGAAGAACTGAAAATCATTTTACACAAAGTATCAGACAAAAGAAAAAATGTGCTAAAACCCAGGAAAAAATGAATGACTCGAGAAATATTAAACAAAGTTAAAGAAAAAAATTTTTGGAGGAAAAGAGACGTAGATAAATATAAACAGTTGAAAAACATAATAACAACATAATGCAGGAAGGCAAAAGAATAATGTATGGAAGATATTATTAAAGATTTTGAGTCAATGATAAACAGACACGATGACAGTGTATACGCAACAGTGAATAAACTGCAGTACAATCCCAGAACAAGAAGCACCATTTTAAAGTGCAAAGAAGGTAGAATTTTAATTGATAATGAGGAAATAGGGAAAAAGTTGGAAGAAATACATTGAAGATTTATATGAAGGAGAAGAATTCGAAGGGAGCATGTATATTGAAAAAGAAGAGTATGTCAATTCTAATGCAAAAAATCTTGTATCTTGAAAAAAGAATTTGAACAAGTATTAAGTGAGCAAAATAATATGAAAACAACCAGTATAGATAAAATCCTAGTGTAAATGATAAAAAAATTGAATGAAGACAAAAAACTTCCTATTCAAAGTTCTTAATGATACGTACGAAAATGGTGTAAACCCTACTGATTTTACTCGTAGTAAAACAATAGCATTACCGAAAATAGGGAATTTTTTTGTTTGTTCAAATTACAGAACAATTTCCCTCCTATCACACTCGTCTAAGATACTGTTAAAGTCGTAAAAACAGAATTAAAAAAAGGATCGATGAAAGAATTGACGAAGACCAATTTGGTCTTAGAAACGGAAGAGGTACAAGAGAAGCAATACTATTTCTAAAAGAAATCATGGGAAAATAATAAAAATGTATAGAAGCACTCACATCACCTTTGTAGACTTCGAGAAAGTTTTGATAAAATAAACTGGAAGCTACTATTTATGAGCTTCCAAAACGCTGGTATAGATTAGAAAGATAGGAAATTGATCTTTAATTTACATAAAAATCAAGCAACAGTAATAGAAGTCAATGGTCATAAAGAAGAAGCAAATATAAAACAAGGAATGAGACAATGATGTCCACTCTCACCCTACTTATTCAATCTATTCATCGAAGAAGCAATAAATGAAATTAAAATTAACACAAATGGCATCTCTATTAATGGCCAGAAAATACATTCGATCCGGTTCGTTGACGACATTACCCTAATAACAGAATCTACAGAGGAATTAAACCTCATGTTAAGTTACTTAGACATAGCACTAACAAAATTCAATCTTAAAATCAACATAAATAAAACAAAAGTGCTTATAGTAAGCAAATCAGACTAACAAAATATAACCAACACTAAGATTAGGGGTGAAGAAGTTGAGGAAGTAAAGGAATTTTGCTACCTAGGAAGCTTAATTACAGAAAATAATATATCAACAAAAGGAGTCAAGAGAAGAATAGCTCTAACAAAGCAAGCATTCTAAAAAAAGAGATCTCTACTGACTAACAAGAACTTGAGCATACAAATTAGGAAGAGCTTCATAAAATCATATATCTGAAGTTTTTTACTATATGGCTGTGAGACGTAGTACCTAAAAAATATGAAATGGAAAGATTGGAAACAATGGAGATGTGGATTTAGAGAACAACAAGGACAAGCTGGACAGAGAAGAAAAGGAATGATCAATTTTGCAAGAAATATGTGAAGAAAAAAACATAAGGATGACTATTAAGAAAAAGAAAGTGAAGTTTATCGGACACCTGTTAAGACATAATTATTTTGTCGCGAATATCTTGGAAGAGAAGATCAATGGTAAAAGACCAAGGAGGAAGACCCAGACAATCGTACTTCAACGATAACAAGCAACGAATGGGTTTCATGTCATACCAGCAACTAAAAAATATAGCACGTGATAGTAGAGATTAGTTATTACGACATGGCCTTGCCTTTAGAAACTGATGATGAATTTAGTACTTTATTAATAGGTCATCTTGGAAAAATATATAAATATATTATTTCGGCATATTCAAATACAATATTAAATATTGAAAATTGCTACCTAATAGAACTGTTTAGTAATAAAATCTTGATAAACTTGAATAGCTATAATTAATTATGGAGTTAATTTTATAACTTTTATAATTTTTCATCATGGACAAAATTGATTTCTTTAAAAAATATTTGAATGCCTAGATACAATTTAATCTATTAATAGCTAAGGCTATGACTGTCAATGTAATTATACACCCAAGAGAGTATTTATAATTTTTTTAAATTTAATTGAAACAAGTTTTGTTTAATATCGTTTCTATGTGTCATTGGAAACTAATTAAAATTATAACAAATCGATAAACGTTACAATTCATACATGTAAACTATACGAAAACGCCTTAATTTTAAAATCAATTTCTTAACTTATTATTTTTAGATACGCTATCGATAAAATTGCATTGCAATTAAATCGTCGGAATAAATTATAAAATATTTTCTATTGGTCGGGATTTTCCATCAAAACAATCAGATTAGTTTCTATAAAAATTCTATATACACATATTACGAAATTAATCAAAACGACTAGTACGTGTACTTTGCCGTCAAAGAATATGAACTAAATTAATTATATTCGTGATGGAAAAAAAATCGTGATTCTTCAGTGTGTCCCCGCCGTTAATATCGCACCCGTTGAGATTAACAAAAGGATTAATACTGTCAAAAAGATTGACGCAGTAACGGATTTAATTCGGTCCACGCCGTATTGTCTAACGATGGCAGCTAGCGAAAGGCGAGGTGTGGATTATGATAAGTGACGCGTTACATCACACATAAGCCATGTCCGACGTTATTGTTGTATTATATAGTAGTGTACTCGGATTGGTTGATAACCGTTTGAATGTTCATGCGCATATCGAAAGGGGAACGGATGAGTCGAAAAATAAGAGAGAGAAAAAGGGAAATCAAAAGTTCACTTATCGTTTTTTTTTTTTTTTTTTTTGAAAACTCGTGACATGTTGTATTTTTAATACACGGATTTCTGGATATAATATAATAAAAAACAAATTTAAGCGCATGTATCTGTCCGAAATTCTAATTGGCTACCGCAAGGGTGTATCATTTGTAATTATTGTACTATACACTATATTTAAAATACATTTTTGTATCCTTTGACTTATCTATATGGATAAAGATGAACTAATATATCTTCTGGAAATTAATTCAAATGTATATCATGGACATTTTTTCTGTATTTAGAACGCATCAATATTCAACAACTATTAACGTGACTCTAATAAAAAAAAAAATATTTTACTACACACTTTCAAATGTCATATTACCTTCCACTACATGAAAAAAAAAACCATACAATTGTAATAACACAGTTATAGGCCGTTACTTTTCGAACATGAAAAGTTATAATTTTATTTTACCGTTGCGCTATCGTATTTCAATAGAATACGTACATTTGCGTATAAGATCTTCCCAGTTGCGAAGATGGTCGCGGGATGGAATACTAGTTAGGATCGGTTAAGGAACACAATGAGATGTTCATGAACATGGTGTACTCTATTATTAAAGCAAACAACTGAATTGGGCATGAAGACAATTATTAAATTTAAACTAAAATGGATAGAAGGGAGAATAATATTAAATTATAGAATGGTCTCAACTGAGCGCAAAAAGAGTAATTTAAAACTTGCAGACAGTAAATATAAATATAATTATAACCTTAAATGGAGATAGCATTGATAGCGACGTCGAAGACGAATGCAATTCAAAATTCGGACTGTGGCACCGAAGGCACACACACGTCGAAGGGATTTTCACCGGTTTTGGACTTCGTGTTCCAATGTCCCGAAAATGCTTTTCAAGATCTCTATATGTCCCGGTTTAGACATTTAGAGGAAATGTTGAATTGATCAATTTTTTAATTCGACGATTCAAAGTACATTTTTAATCGTAATCGATTAATAATACATAATAAAAACATAATATGTAATTCGCGCATATAAATACATAATATATTTTATTTTACAAAAATATTTTTAAATATTATACCACCTATTGTTATTGGCAATTAATTTCAATATAATAAAAGAAGATAAAGTAATAAAAAATATATTTTTCAACAATGCGTTTGTTTTGTCCGGTTTCGCCTTATAAAAGTATGGCAATTCTACGTATGCAGGATTCGTCAATGGTAAGAAATAATATGGCGCACAGTAGTCTGATACAACAATTTAGACGGCAAAAATCCCATGTTTAAAATGTTAATTTTTTATAATTTTTTTTTATGAAGTATAAATAGACATCCTAAGGAACCTTAATACGAAGTTTGAAGTTCCTATGTATAAATCAACGGGACTTTAGCATTTTTTTTTTTCGTGTATTTTTTTCTCAATTTTATATTTATTTTTTAAATATTTTAATATAATTAATTTGAATTTCAAGTTAGTTAAAATAAGTGACAAATATAATTATGCAAATTTTAATTTTTTTTTTTTTCGTACACTTAAAAAATATTTTAAATTTTTTTTATTATTTTTTAACTTCAACAGACAGCTATTAAAAATAACTTAACATTACCATATATTCGATGCACATAACATGTTAAGAAAGTTCTCGGCTATTCAAAAATATAAATTATGTTTGCGTCTGTGCACACATTTAGAGCACAGAAATTATTTACTTCTAACAAAAACTGGTTATCATAACAGTAGTTATTTGCTATATTGAAAAATAATTCAATGTACATATAACCCACTATTAAGAAATCTGATGATAGCAATACAATAATAATAACCTGATATCATACCTACGAAGCATATTTTACTTTTCGTACGCAATACTTTTATTTATAGCTTTAAGTAGAAATACACAGGCAGGCGATAAGTACGCATATGCCATTTAGTCTGAACAACATTTTGTAAAATTTATTGGCACATCAACCTTGCTTCGTTACATGGTAATGTTTTACAGTCGTTATAGTCTATAGTCGTTTTATACAGTATTGAATAATTCTTTCTTTCATTTATTTGGCTACATACATTTTGTATTTTAATAAATAATAATGGATAACCCATTGGAAGGTAATTTTTATTTAATGTTTAATAATTTTAGTAGGACCAATTAATCTTCAAACTCAATAGTATTTCTTTAATTTATCAATTTTATCTTTAATAATATTTATACTAAAAAATTTATATTTTTAGTTAGCAGTACGTATAAGGAGACTTGCAGTTACTCGTTTATTATAAATAGAGAAATATTTAAACTTATACGGTAGAAAAATACTTTGGCTTCTATCACATCGATTAGTTGCAGAACTTCGGTATTTTTTACATAGGTAATAAATTAAGTAGTTTTAATTGGATCGATACTTATATTAAATTATTAGAAAGCGAAATATTAAATTTTTCTCTGGCGTTATCAAAAAAGTGGTTAAAATCAGGGCGCAATATTAATCGATTTAATAAATTGCATACTGAATGGCTTGTTGGTAAATTTAAATTATCATCACAAGGCTTATTAAATTTATCAACTGGTGGTCGAACACCGAAGCAACCTATAGATTCCACCGATAAATCTAAGTTAATGAAAATAATTTTTTTTAATGGTTTTTTAACGACCCAGAAAAAAATTTCAATATTACTAGAATCGATTTAAAATTATTACAACGGTTTTCTAACATTTTGTCAGCCATTATCAGTAGATGTAAAGTCAATCCGGAAATGTTTGATATGTAGCTATGAATACTACAAAATTATTTGTGAAATTGTATCAATGGTATTATATGACTACCAGTGTACACAAAATATTGATACATGGAGTCGATATTATAAGATTTGCAATTCTTCCTATTGTTAAATATATGTATATATATAATGGTTTAGTTTTTTTTTAAAGACTTTATAATATAATTTTTAATATTAAGACAACTTTCCGAAGAAGCGCAAGAAGCAAGAAAACAAAACTACAAGCTCATAAGAGAACACACACACGAAAAATCTCTCGGTTAAATACAAATTAAGATTTGATACTGCTAGTCTCATCCGATCCTTATATCTCTTCGATAAGAAATTTAACTGTTAACTGTTAACTGGACAATTAACTATGAATATTATAAAAATAATTAATTTAGAGCTACAGAAAGTAATATGCATTCGAATTCGATTCGAATCTGGAGCGAACGCGTGGAAAGAAAAGGTAAAAGTAATGTTTTTAATTGTGTAGCGAAAACATTTAGTCAGCAAAGATTATTTATTTAACGAATATGAATAAATTAAGTACGTTGTTTGTTAAGCACAAGGCGCGGGTCGCAACGATGATAATATACGTGTGTAGCGGACAGCTGCCGGTACGGAACTGGTAAAATAATATAAATATAATTATTTTTATTGTTTTATTGTTGTTGTTATTCATTAGATTTCTTACAAATTAAACAAACAGAAAAAAAGTATTAATTCTATTATACATTAATTTAGTTTTTTCACTGTCCTAACTTGGTACAAAAGTATGTGGTTTTCGGGTTAAATAAAACCACGGGCTGTTCTCCCTATCGTAAAAAGCGATTAATAGGAACACCGAATGTTTCTCAGTATAAGGAGACACCTCTAAAAAGCCAATGGCCTTAGGTGGACGAGCTACATAGAATGGGGTTTTCTCTTGCTCTCAAGATAGGAAACTATTTCGAAAAGGCAGATGAACCACATTAAATGGTTAATGGCTAGAGAATGCAGGAAGCAACACCACTACATTAAAGATCTGCGGATTTCCTTACTAAAATATAACCAACTAACCAAAATGATCTCACTCCCATACCAAAATGTCAAAATGGATACCAAGATCCGGCAGGGTAAGTAACAAGATATCCCAGATCATTAGCCAACGGTATTGGTAATATACTAAGTTATTTACTATACCTTGACCACAGTCTCGATTTTATATTATGTTACGGGACATTTTATTTTGTTCTAATTATAAGCAATTCAATTTTCATAGTAAAATATATTACAATCTTACTAAAATTACTATCAACTCTATAAATATCCTTAATTTGTATATATTACGTTTTAATTCAAATTTTTACATAGATACACAGATTTGATAATGTCACAGATGATCACAGATAGATAATGTCATTTGTAGCTCAACTTGTATAAATTTATGTGATGTACCAATTAACAAAAATAATGGCAAATTTATATTTTTTAATTATAATTACTTGATGAATAATATTCTATACTAATACGACCTAATTATTAACATGATAGAGACAACTAGAGCTGTTGATACTGATTTGAAAGTTTCAATATCATTAATATCTTCTGAAATAAAGCTTGCTCAAAATGATAGTAGTATTCTATAATTAATGATTATTTGTACAAAATCTATACAAATTATATTAAATTATTATCATTATTATAGATATTATAGATATAATAATTTGTGGTAATGATGGTCACAAGCATGATTTAACTGTGCATGATTCAAATGTTTACATTAAAATTAAAATTACTATTAAGTAGTATATAATATCTATGACTTTTTTTTTAGTTTTTTAATATACTGTCAATTTACTACATAGATAGTCTTGAATAGTTATACCTAAAATCATTTAAAAATAAGTCATTATAAAAGTTATATAGATACTAGTTAAAAGTAATTTTAATATTTAACCAGTTAGATACTCATTTTTTAAATTAACTTATTATTAATTTCACTAAGGTTGAAATTGTCGAAATTTAAGTGTTTAAATTATTAATCATAGTTAAAATAAAATATATTTAATATTAATTTACATTTTACAATATAGTTACTTTAAAAACTAAGATATAAAATCGTATATATTTTATTTATAAAACTGTATTTAAATATATGATATACTATTTAAAAAAAATTAACTATATTACAAACAAATTATGTATCTTAATGGGTTAAGGGTATTGATTTTTCAGAGATTAAATTGTTTATTGGTTGTCATGATAATATGGCTTTTGAAAATGACCCAACTTCCTTTGTGCAAATGTCTTATTAAACTCCTGAATTTAAAAATTTAATTTTAAAGCTTGGTCCCTGTCAACCTGTTCGTAATGATTTACCAAAAAAATGTTTCCTAAATATTTGTCTAAGGATAAAAGAACCTTCAAAGAAACTTTTTATTTTGGAATGTTATCTGACAATACCAAATGCCGACAAATGAGCTTGACAACATTTTTTGCATCCACTGCTTGTTGTTTGGTGTTAATTTGCATGAAAATCTATCTAAATGTTGGACAAAATAAGGGTTTTCTTCATGGAAACATTGTCTTTTTGCAATGCAACGCCATGAAACTACATCTAATCATATTATGGCTTCACTAAATTTTAAAATGAGACAAATAAATGTGCTAATTATATCAGCTCAAGAAGTTTACCATAAATATAAAATTACTATGAACCACGAAGTTTTCAAAGAGCTTTTAGATATATGTTTATATTTAGCTCGACATAATTTGTCATTTCGAGGGAAAAATGAAAAAGGGTCCTCTAATTGAAAATGTAATTTTAATGATTTGGTCTTTTTTATGACTAAAAATTCTCCACCTTTATCTGATCACATTGACCAGATTAAACTAAAAGGTAAACATGAGACATATTTTTTAACGAGTATAAGGCATAAACAATTAATTGAGGCTATTTTTAAAGATATTTCTTCAAAAATTCAACTAGCTTTAAAAAAAGCTCAAATGTTTAATATTAAAATAGACTCAACATTTGATGCTTTTCGTTGGGAACAAGTATCCTTTGTCATCAGATATGTTGATGAGATATCTGGACAAATTCATGAACGATTGCTAGCTATAAAAGAATCACCAGTTACTACTGGTAGAAATATTTTTGAACTTTTTTTAACTTTTATGAATTATATTCCATTATATTGAAAAACAGGCCTTAAAGACCAATCCTATGTTGATGGAAGTAAAATGAGTGGACATTATAACGGCTTACAAGCTCATATTAGAAGAGAAAGTTTAAAAGTACTATTTATTTGATGTCATGCTCATTGACTTACTTTAGTTGTTAAACAAGCAGTTTCTGTTGATACAAATACTATAGATTTGTTTGGAAACTTAGAAGCTGTATATACATTTCTTTGATGTTCTATAAAAGAGCTGCAATATTTTGAGAATACCAATAAAAACTTAACAAATTTACAAAAATGTATGTTGTTAAAAGTATTAGTATAACAAGATAGAGTTCACATTATGCTGCTTTAAATGTAGTTATAAAATGTCACGAAGCTGTTATAAATACTTTAAATTATATCAAATAAGATGAAGGATGTGTTAATGCTCTTGTTGGCTCTACATATAGTGGTCTTATTATTTATTTTACTTGTTATCGATTTCTACTTACAGCTTTTACATTCAAGTTCTTATTTGATGTAATTCAACCATTAACCAGACAATTCTAAGCTAAATATATAGATATGTTATTGGCAACTAACATTGTAGTAAAATTATTAAATCATATTAAAGAACTTAGAAAAAAATGAACGATTTTTCTAAGAACAGTGAAGTTCATTTTGAGCCACTTAAAGAAATCCGTCTAAAACGGTCTTCCAAAATGTTTGGTGATTTTTTTTTTAAAAAAATTATGGAATTAATTTATTTAAAATAAAAAATAAAATATTTTTTTTTTTTATACCCGTTGAAGATTTTTCAAATTGAAAACAGTATTCATTAGAACTAGAACATTAGAACAATAGAGAATGGATCGTATCAAAAAGGATGTTAAAGCAGTATAACCAAATACACAGTGGAGAGAAGCTGCAGAGGATAGAGAAAGATGGCGGAAAATTTGTTTGCAGGGATGGTCTTGAAGGCCGTAACCCACAAGAAGAAGAAGAAAATTCATTAGAACTTCATTACTTCATAAATAATTCAATAAAAAAATTTGAAATTCAAACAATTTAACATGATAATGTATAAGACTGTCTGAATGAAATGAGCGCTTCAAATCTACTAAAATTGGTCCTTTAAGAGATTTATCGTTTCTTTCATTTAGGAGTATAAAAGAAATAAATAAAAATCCAAAATGTTTACCTCAGGATGCTTTTTTTAAGTTATGTGAAACATATACTCTTAGCAAAGATGAATTAATAAAAGAGTATTTACAATTATATAGTAATATTTATGCAATTCAATATGATTTATAACTCCAAACTTATATAAATAAAAATACGAACATTGATTTTGAAAATGATGAAAATAAAGATGATGAAGAAAGTGACGATGAATTAGATTTAAATGTGTATAATGATGATGAAAAAAAAATGAACAGCCACACAAAAAAGAAAACAATTTTGCCAGCATTAATAAATTATTTCAAATATTTTGTGTTACTAACTTGGGAAGTGTATTTCCAATCTTATATTATGTTTTAAAACTATCTGTAACCCTGCCAATATTGTAGTGTTGAGTGGTTTTTTTCAAACTAAAGCTTATTAAGACAAGAGTTAGAACTACGATATTTCAAGGGCGACTAGAAGTTTTAATAAAAATAATCTGTGAAAATGATATAAAAATAGATATTGAGAATATTATTAATATATTTGCTGCTAGTAGTATATTTTTAACCAAAATTTTAAAGTATTAAATTTAAGTGGTATTATTTGACGAAGTATCTCCAATGGGAGGTTTCTTCACTCCGCCATTCCTGTTTTGTTTTTATTATTATATCATATAAGCTTATTGTTCCAATTTGTAACAGATTGCTAAATAAAGAATTAAGTTAAAAAAAAAAAAAGTGATATTATAATTGTAAATTGGATATAAAAGAAAAAAATAAAAAAAAACTGGAAACAAATTTGTAATTTATATCTCTATAACTATGAAGTTAACATAAAGTAAAACATGTATAAAGTTAACATGAATTGTATATGATTTTTTTTTAAAGGTAGTTATCCTAAAAATCATGTCATAAATGATTGATTACATCAACAAAATTTCAAAAGGAAAAATCTTATTTTTTCTTTTATATCAATCCATATGGTTAATAAAATGAATAAACTATTGAAAATTGTACCTATATTACCTATAATGATAAGAAATGATTTTTATTTTATTTTTTCTATCAAAGCTTAGAAATATAAAAACAAAAAGTAATTACAAAATAAGTAATAAGGTTAAATAAAAAATTCAAAAACAAATGAAAACATTATTATTTTTGAATAATAGATGTAACCAAATGGGTGGTGGGTGTTTGTTTTAAATGTTTGTCCTATATTTTTTTTTTTTTTTACTTCGGCGCCACTGACCACAATCAATTCTTGTGAACATTATATATGTACATATGTCTAATATTGAACATTGAAAATGAAAACAGATTTCTTACGCGCGTCCGTATCAGTCGCAGTCGCGCATGTGCTACGAAACAGAAAAAAGGAGTTATCATCATGACGATATTAAATGTGTTAACAAAAAAAAAAAAAAGGTGTGTGTGTGGTGGCGGCTCATGTGCTTTTTTTGTCGAACCCCCTTTTTTCTTCGCCTTTCTTCCGTTTCAATAAAATTGTTATCTCCGCGTGGTGTCTTTACTTATCGCCGATGCGTTTATTTTTACTATTATAATTTCGCGTCTGCGTAGTCTTTTTATAGTATATTTTTTTATTATTACCAATCTGTGTTGCATATATTTACCGATGCGGCATCGTCTACTATTACGATCTTCGCGTGTGGGTAATTCGTACCAGCATGGTATTTTTATACAGGGTTTACACTATTGAAATTTTTTCTATGATTTTTCCTGCGTGCTTTTTTTTACTCATGTAAGAACAAAATTAAACAAATCTGAACGTTGATAATACATATGCAAGTTCTTGCACGCTCAAACTTGCATGCAGTCCAACATGTTGGACAGAATTTAAATGCAATTAGGTTATTGTATGCCAGTTTATTCCCGAACACGAATAGTGAACCACGTGATCAATGTGATTTCTTAATTCAAAACATAAAATATTTTATGCGCCAATACTATTTTTCTACTCATACATTGTCGAACTCATAATCTTTTTTTTTTTTAAAAAAATTTTCTTGCTTCTTTTTGAAGATTTCTTTACGAATCATATAGCAAATCATAAGTACTCCTTTTTTTGTGGGATCCATTTAACAGTTAAAGAAACAGCACTTCTACACGCGATCAGATCACTTTTCAAACTAAACAATATTTAAATACTTACAAGACTAAAAGCATATATGTGAATATGCACTTGTGTATTACTATGCACATTCTTACATGATATATATATTGCAAGCAAGTCTACAATGCAAGAAATTGCAATAGTGTGAATTCGGCATAACTATCTGCATGTGCGTATTTTATACCTAACCGACTGGTGTCGCCTTATCTGCGGTCCGTCACTGATGGCCGATAATTACAACCTAATCACCTTCTATTCATCAGAATGTTATCGTCTACGAACAAAAGAAATATCAATGCTACGTCGCAGAACAACAAACACGCAAATTCAAAACACAATGTAAATACAAAAACAAACAAGACAAACCAATAGGCGTCATCGACCAATTCTACCTCAATGACTAACTGGACGACTCAAAAAAAAAAAGAAATCACTCCAATTCCTCTTACTCGAATTCTGAACCACCAACATCTCCACAAGATCACACACATACACACAAAAATAAAAAAAATTATTCATCACGAAAAATCGTTACGAAATACTCAGTCAAACATAGCAACCACCTGAAACATCCATGGATGCAGTACCAAGCCCAGAAAATGAACCAGAAGTTATAGCCAAACCCCCTCCGCCTATATTCATCAAAGATGTACACGATTTCCCAACGCTGTGCACAAAGTTAATCGATCTGATAGGCGTAGACAACTTTCACTGTAAGTCAACGACAGACCGACTTAAAGTACAAACAGCAAATCCTGAGTCTTACAGGAAACTAGTA